>NC_046646.1:18796499-19096499 GCF_900324485.2 Mastacembelus armatus | reverse complement strand
ATCTGCAGGTACTGTGTGAAGACATTCACTGGCCACAGGGAGTGGGTGAGGATGGTACGTCCCAACCAGGATGGCTCATTGATCGCTAGCTGCTCCAATGACCAGACGGTGCGTGTCTGGGTGGTCACCTCAAAGGAGTGCAAAGCTGAGTTGCGGGAGCATGAACATGTTGTAGAGTGTATTGCCTGGGCCCCTGACAGTGCTCACCCCACCATCCTGGAGGCCACAGGCTCTGAGGTACATATGGCTGCAGCAGCATCTGACTTTAACCTGCTAACACTTGCAATTAGCTGTTAACACATATTAGGTATTTAATGATAAAGGAGAGAGTGTTAGTGACAGCCCAGAGGCTGAGATTGCCATCCCTAAAAAATTGTCACTTCTTACCTAATAAAGCGTCTTTTGGAAAATAACCTGTATCATTTTTTTTGTGCAGTCAGTTGCTGCTTCTTCCATCTTCACTCTGTGTTTGTTTTGCAGAGCAAGAAGAGTGGAAAGCCTGGTCCCTTCCTTCTCTCTGGCTCCAGAGATAAAACCATTAAAATGTGGGATGTCAGTACTGGCATCTGCCTTATGACTCTGGTGAGTAGTCTTAGTTTCCATTGTGAGTGTTTCTGCTTATGAGTGAGGGGGGTGGTGGCTAATCAGACTTGGTTCTTCAGGTGGGACATGACAATTGGGTGCGTGGGGTGTTGTTTCATCCTGGAGGAAGATTCATAGTGAGCTGTGCTGATGACAAAACCATTAGGATCTGGGACTACAAGAACAAGCGCTGCATGAAGACCCTCTGTGCCCATGAACACTTTGTTACCTCTCTGGGTAGGAAGGTTTTTATTGGATTTAATTGTGCATGTCCCATTTCTCTAACATTGACTTGCACTGAAGCTACTGAAAATACTGAACGTAAAGCTAAAACCCCAACTGTGTTCATCAGATGAAATTTATTTTAGGCTTGTGGTGAATTTGTTTGTTATTGAGCTTTCATTTAGCACACCTGAGCAAATGTTTACCTGTCTTGCAGATTTCCACAAGACTGCTCCCTACGTGGTGACAGGCAGTGTTGATCAGACAGTCAAAGTCTGGGAGTGCCGCTGAGACTGCCTCCATATCTTGCCCCGTCCTGCTCCCCTACCACCACTAACTCCAAAAGGTGCCCTAAATCCCCTCTCCTGCACCTCAGCCCTCTTCCCTCTGTCCTGACACCCTCACCTCTCGCACTCCATAGTTGACCATGGCGCTTTACTCCCCCTTGCTCCTCCCTTACATCAGTCCAGCCCTATTAAGATGATATTGTCCTTTTATGTAAATTATTCTGGATGTAGGGTACGCTTAATAAATGTCACGCAATCTCTGACACATAAACACATTGAAAAGATGAGAAGTATTCCTTGCATGGTAAATCAAACAAAAAAATTGTATATTGTAAATTTGCCGAATTTGCATACTGTTGTCATGACTTCTCGTCGGGTCAAAGGTAAATATCCTTGTGTGCTGGCGCAGGTGGATTCTGGTTAACTCACAGTGCACGAAAACCAATGGCACCCCTTGTTGAGGGGGTTTAGGTTTTGTTTAGTTTTATTCCATGCCTCCATTGTTGTGGTCTGTCTCTGCGTGGATAGTGATAGAGAAGATGTGAGGAAAATAAGCGTAAAAGAGACAATGAGCAGAAGCTGTCTAGGAGAAGATAATCACAAGTTGAACTAAAAATGAAGCAGGATGCAGCTCCCTGGTTGAATCCCATGAGGTTCTGTGGGCGAGTGCACATGTACATGTGTATACATGGTGTGAGTGTGTGTGTTTGTATATTATGACAGGAGAATCTGTCCACCGTCTTTGCTCTGATGATCAGAGGAGAGAGGGGGCGAAGTTTCTCACCCACTGTGTTCATTCATACTACTTCATCTTTTTTAACAAACTTGCTTTCTAGTAGACACTCAAAGGACCTTAATGATCCCTAAGCTGCTGAGAGCACAGACACACACCCCATAGCAAATGTGTGTTTTACAGAGGAAAATTTCTGCTCACCTTTTATGAGGTTTGTGTGTGTGTGTATGTTGCCCCAGAGAATCGCCCAGTGCCCTCTCGCTCGCTATCTCTGCCTTGTTAACCCATTGAGGACTCCCTCACACGGGATTTTCATTCTGCTTTCTGTGGTCTCACTGCTCTCTTTACACAAACATACACAAACACTCACAAATGCACACACACGCACAGTAAAAGTTGTGTATCAATATATCTGGATGTCATCGTTTGCAACATAATAAAATAAAATAAAATTCTGTAAATATAAGTTACCTATTTGTGTGTTTTCTTTGAGACTTTGTGAACCATGAAGTTTCATAGTGAGCCTCGCCTTCTAGCCCGTCCCACATAAAATACTCAGTGTAACTACATTTGCAGCAGCGAACGTGGTGGCATAGGAAATGTGATATGCTGCAATTTCTCTGAATACTTGTTTTGAAGAAGACCGTATACTGAAAAGTTTTGTTTCAAAGTAGACATGTTGAAATACTTCATTTAACTTCTGGGCAGCATTTATGGTTTGTTTGGGATTTATTAACGTTTGTTGATTCTGTTTTAAAACAAAATCAGTTTTATTATCTTCTCAAACATTTAATCACCATGTGTCATGTAATTCCTTTTCGTTCTGGTACTAGGAAAGTACAATTTGGTTTAATCAGGAAAATATTGTGGGGCACTGGAGACCAATGACAGCCCATAGCCATGAAATCAAATAGTAATTTTAATAAAGAATTCTGAGTGATTTTAATGAAATGGGCCACTAGACAAAAGCTTAAAGGCTGCTGCTCTAGACTGGAAAAAAGATTTATGTTGAAGTATCAGGCCCTGGTGCTACACTATGGTCTTGCATCTTTAGGCCACATCCATCTGAGCAGCAGTCAGACTATTGGATAAAAAGGGAAGCAATCAGTCCTGACCTAGTAGTTTTTTAAATGAAATATGTGGGGAAGGTGTCATACTAAGACCTTCGGATGACGTGATAAGTGTGATGAGGATCAAACAGTAAAATAACTTCTAACATTTATTCTTCAGGCACAGCCCATTGACACTGAGAGGCAGAGACATTGGGAAGCAGCAGGGACAGTTCAGACCCCCTTATTAATTATGTACAGTACCCCAGCCTACCTCTGCGCTCACACACACCTGCTCACTCACCCACACAGCTATTACTCTTTCTCTGTGCTCTGCAGTAACCTGGCAACAGTTACCAGGATGGTAAGTGTGTGAGCGCCACACCTTGCTGTCCTGCAGGTCTGAGTGCAAGGGCGAATGCTGATAGCAAGAAGGAAAGTGGTTAAAGCACAATGTTCATATCATAAAAAGGACATTTTGGTAGTACGAACACAGGATGATGAACTGAAGCTGGTGAGGTAGGTGTATGCACAGAGAAGTTCTTTAATGGTCCCTCAACCCATCTCAGTCTGAGAGTTCTGTTTCCACCGAGAAACATTTGCATCGGAGGCACTGGAGTAGAAAATCTGGCCTACATCTGCCTGCCACCACACTCGTGTCTTCTGCGGACTTCCATGCAAGCTAAAGAATTCAAAATTCAGTTTTTTATATTAATGTGTCGTGGCCACCCACTTCTCTCTTTTTCTGACAGAACCATTAAGACAGATTTATGTAGCAAAGAGAAAATCAGAGCACTGCTTCAGAGAAGATGGCATGATAAGAAAATGTGAAGAAGTTTCAAGGTTCGTGTGTGAAAGAGACCTGCGTCAGTAGCAGCATTGATTTTCTCACAAAGGAGTGAACGTTTTCATACAGTTAAATTTACTGGCAGCTGCAGGGTCTGAGTCATTACACAGGTCTCATCTCACGGTAGTTTACACTGAGCCTTCTAATCCCTGCAAAGCTTGAGGAGGATGATGGGGAGGTATGGAACAGCGGTGGATAAGGAATGTGGCGCTCTCTAGTGGTAGCATGTATTGAGAGGCCTAGGTCAGAAGCAAAAAAGCTGCTTCCTTCACTGTGTACAAGGCAGCAGTGGTCACGTGAACGTCAGGGAAAAGATAAGAAACCTGGAGATGTAATGTGTTAGAAGAGGAACCAGAGGAGAACCATTTATGTGAATTTGTTGCAATAGGAAAAGTTTCAAAGTGAAGACATTGTATGTACAGTACACTGTTTGTAGGACTAAGTTGTAATTAGAGTTGTAGGGTTATAGATGTGGTTTTAGCCTTTTACACATTAATCATATGGAATAAAAGAAAACAGCCAAACAATTACAATACCCCTTTTCATTTTTCCCTCATGATTCTTCGCTAAATGTTTGTTGAAGTCTTCTGTGTTGCATTTCTTCCTTTCTTTCTCTGCTGTGTAGATCCCCCAGTGATGCAGCACTTCTAACTGGGTCAGCCTGTCCCTGCCTCACAACCCTCCCACCCTCTCTGTCTCTCCTAGTCACCCCCACCACGTCCTTTGGTTCCTCCTTTTCCGTTTCCCTCTATATGCATACATTCTGATAGACTTTTTTTTTCATGCAGCTCATGTGCTTACCATGTGCTGCAGTTCTCTCTCCTGTTCTCTCCCTCCTCCTCCTTTTCTGCTTCATTCATATTCTCTCATAAATGCTGTCATTGTATCTCAGCCTGTTGCAAAATGACTCCCTCCCCCACACATACATACACTCAACTGCATTTGTTTCTATCACTGTTTTGGGGTTTTGTTTTTTTTTTTTTGGCAAATTCATTTGTGGCCTGTCCGTCTAAATAGTAATGGTGTTAGCAGGTTTGTATGTGCAGGGCAGGGCACATTGCATGGAGAAGGTTTTTAAGTTATTCTGAGTTGCTGTTATGATTGGCCTAAACTGTCACACCCGTCGATGTAGGGGAGGATATATATACGACTGAGGGGTGTCCAATCAAACACTGTTGCCATGCAACAAACAGTACATACATATAGACGATTACAAGATATAGATAAACACACTATTGTAACATAAAGCAGTAATCATAACACCAAAATAAGATTTATTTTTTCCTTTAGGTCTTGGCCAAATATGTTGGACACACAAGGAATTTGACTCCAGTACAGCGGCTCTCAATTTGCTTTGTAGGCAACACGAAAATAATTTAAATAAGAAAATTTCAGAGGAGATAAGGGCATATTACCATAACATGAACAACCACTGCTGTTACAATACACAATAATCATTGAAGGAAGTAGACTAGGACATAGATGGACTATACCAAATGGGAAGTAGTTACAGAGGAAATCCTTGTTATGCTATATATCACAAAGTCTTTTTTCAGAATGGGACACAGGAACAGTGGGATGAAAGAAATCAGTAAACTGTCTATAGTGGGCTTAGATGTATAAAAAAAGCTATAAGTAATAAGTATTTTATTCTATGGGAATGTGACGTGACAATTAACTTCCCTATTTACTTTTAGTTTTAGTCCCAGCAACATCCTAGTTTAGTTTTATAAGAAACAAAACATTTGTGTTTTGTAAATTGCAGTAGCCTATTTCACATAACAGTTGCTGATCTAAATGTTAATCTATGCTTCTAACATACCAGAGATTTCTATACACAAAATCATTTTCTTGTCATTACCCCACTCACCATTTGAACTGTAAGGCTGTAGTATCTGTGGTACAAAACACATCCTTAAAGATCAACATAATGAATATTAGCAGTAATACTACACTTCTTTCAGCTCCTCAGTACTCGCGCATAAATGCTGCTAAGCCCCGCCCTTCGCCGTGTGATCGACAGCTCTGATCTCGAGACAGGGTGGCCAGTCACGCTCTCGCCATGCAAATGAGCCGCGCTCGGGCCGGGCGGGTGCCCATGTGGACCAGCACCATGCCTTGTTGTTTTGAGCGCTGATTGGTCCGCTGGCGCCCGATAGGTCTTCATGCGCTGCGGGCCAGCGGCGGGAACGAAAACACGGGGGACGAGTACGAGCAACGAGAATGTCCTTTTCCCGGATCCCACAGAGATACGCGACTAAACCGTGAGCCCGTTTGGTTCCAGGAGGTTTTAGACAGGTTTTTCAGTCTCTGTAATGTCAAATGAAGTGAAGTGTTGTGGCATGTAGGGGCTAACGGTCGCTGAGAGACCCCGCGCGGAGGAGCAAGGAGTGGTGCGGTCTCCGGGTTTTGTCGGAGGCCGTAGTAACAGGGCAGGCCAGGAATCCGGCAGGGGCGGGTCTTAACGAGAACACGACTCGCCTTGTTGTGTGTATTCCAGTGCTCGCATCGCCATCTTGTTGCAATCCTATTTTTACGTATGCGAGGATCTACTTTCCGTTCGCCTGGATTAAAAAATCCCCGTCTGCTTCCAAGAAAAACACCGGGGACGAAAACCTCCCGGCCTGCAGGTGTGAACCGTGCACACGGCAATTCCTAGCTGGACTCTACCAACCCCTCGGTCTTTTTCCTCCTTCGTCCCGGGCCACCGGGTCGCCTGCCGTGAGGGTTTAACGTTACGCGCAATGAGCATCGATACACTTCTGGAGGCGGCCAGATATCTGGAATGGCAAGCCCAGCAACAACAGATCGCACGTGGTAAGTTGAACAGCAGACTGGTCCATCGTGCTGGACATACATGTCACCAAATAACACTGTGTACTAAACCCTAAACTGGCCTTTTCTTTGGAGAGGGGGGGGACCTTATCCCGTTTCTATCAACGGCTGGTGTTGCATTTTTAACCGACCCGCCTGAGAGGAACGGAAGCGTTTGTAGTTTTTGTTTATCGGCCTGGGTTCGTGCCAAAAAGAGACTGAAGTCACTGCAAACTATCAGCATTTCCCCGGTGGATCATTATTGCACACAGTGGTCTGCACTTTACACGGAAACGATCAGACTTGTTTTTCCGAACTACTTTGCGCGCTCTCGGTGTGTATGTATGTATGTATGTATGTGTGTGTGTGTGTGTATATATATATGTGTGTGTGTGTGATCTAGTGACTCACCGTGCGTGTGAGTCTGTGTGTGTGAGAGAGATACAGCAGAGGAGTTCCTGTCATTAACCGCAGTCTATTCATGTTTTGTATCTTTGTAATGCTAATAATAGCGTGTGCACTTTGCGGGACATGGAGGTAAAAGCTGAACACAGCTGTAAAAACAGGCGATGAGGGGAGTTATTTTCCACAGGACTGGACAGGTATCGGTTATAAAAGAGCCCTTTCAGAATCGATTTGCCCTAGTTTTCTTTTTTGCCCGTCGAGCACCGGCAGGGCGGTGGCGAGCAGAGGCAGCTCTTTACATAATACCCTGACATTGCTCAGCTATCTCATGACACACACTGGGGCGGGCCCTCACGCGCTTTTACCCCGTCTCATTTGTATATGTTCGCGCGAGCATATAAAATATTGTGTCTGTGTTTATAGGATTTATTTGAAACCGATGACCTATCAATATACATAATGATCACTGACTATTGGAAATAGAGAGAGAGAGAGAGAGAGAGGGGAGGGGGTTGCTTTTTGTGTTTCTCCCCTCTGATGACGTGTCAGACAAATCAAACCCCCTTCCCCCGCATACTTACCCTACCGCGTGCTAGGATCCGCCCACAACGACCACGTGCACACAATTCCCCCTCCTTTCCTAGATACACACCTACACACACACATATGCACGCACGCACGCACGCACACACTTGTACCCGCCCTTCTCATTCAGGTTCCTGACAGTGGCGGGTCAGGGAGAGGTGGGGAGGGGGGTAAGTAGGGCAAACCTCCCTGCTCACCCCCCTCCACCAACACAGTGCTCTCAATGCAAAAGTTATGTAATTTAAGTTTGTGTGCACTTGACAATGGAGTAGGGTGTGTGCTGTGTATGTGTGGATTGTGGTAGTGAAGCTATAAAAATAAGTTGGAGTATAATAAAATATGTCAGTGTCCATGTCCGCACGTCACGGATTATTTTTACGGCTGCTGTTTGCACTCTTTTTTGTGTGTCATATTAGCAGACAGAAAAAAGGAACAGGCTGTCCAGTTTTGCAACTGCATTTTTACTCCTAAGTGACACCAGTGCATCATTTTAACAGTGTGGTTGAAAACATGGTATATCACTGGAGCTGCAATAACTAGGCAATTTAATTAATTTTGATAATTAAATGTTCATTTCAGGCATTTTTATGCCAAAAGCTAACAGTTTACAGTTTGAGGCGTCTGACATACAAGGACTGAATGCTTTTCTTTGTCATCTATGACAGCAAATGGAATAACTTTACGTTTTGGCATCTGAAAACATCACCTTGGAAAGTGGCAAACATCAAAGACAAACTAATTAATAGGAAAAATAATAATATAAAATAATATTCAGATGGGCCCATAACGAGGACAGTCTTTAGTCCTGCATATTATAAAGCATATTTTCCAGTGTCATTGTTATATCACCTTGAGGCAACTATATGCAAGATCAAACTGATGTCCAAAGCAGTAGTGATGGTGTTTTTATATGTTACTGGAGCTGTTCATAGCTGTAAAGTAGAAACTGTCATTTAATAACTATTATTAATGATGTTAATTTTTAATTATAGCTGTCCTAGAACGTTGATGACAGAAATTTCTGGAATGATAAGGCTGCAGCTAATGACTAGTCTAATAATATTCAGCTGGTTATCATACATGACAGAAACGAGAATAAAACCTTCACACTGGAGGATCTGAAACCACAGAATGATGAAAATGACTGACGCAATTGAATTATTACCAAAATGTAATTGATCAGCAGGTGAGATATTGTACGTCATAGTATTATATTATAGATTAATTTCAATTAATCAACCACGTCTGATCTTTCCAGATCTAGATATAAGGTCCTGTCCCACCCTGTCCTCCACAGCTCTGCTGGAGTTTAGAAGAAATGTGAGCATATGAATAATTGAGTAATCACACTGTAACTCCAAGGTTGCACTATTAATAGTATGTAGTTGGATTGTTGTGTAATCCCAGAGATTCAAATTAAAAAGGACTTGCCAAAAGTGCAGAGAAACCATTTTGTTGTGCAGGTGAACCATTGCCCCTGGTGAAATGAAATGACGTCATCAGGTGTTGTCAGTCTCATGTAGAGAAGAGATGAAAGTGTTACTTAACACGCAGCCAGGCATGTTGGCATGTGGTATTTCTGTTTTTGTTTTATAATGGTGCTGAAGGCAGGGCCGTGTGTTGGCGTTGTGCAGGTTTGAGGAATCCCTGGGATCTTCTGTTTCTAATGTTGCTGTTTCCATGGTAACTGAGGGCTTTCCACATTGCTTTGAATCTGCGTGCTGCGGTGTGCTGTAACTACTCATTCGTATCATTGAGCGTGCATATGTGCTTGTGTCTGTGTGTGTCTCCGCAGCGTGGGAACACTCCTGTCCTACAGTGCGATTCCTTTTTTTTTTTAAATTTATTTTTTGATTTTGTGTGTGTTACATGCTCGCTTATATGTTGTCATCGTGTTAAGTCTGATTGATCCAGCTCAGTGGCTCCTTGACGACAGTCCACTGCTGCTGGCCAGACGGACCTGACGTAACCCAGAGATGGAAGCATGCTCTGTGCTGGACTGCACAGAGACGGGGAGGGGGGCTCTCTCTAGCCAAAAACGGATGCAGACACAATTTCTGTTGTTCTTTTACTCCTCCCAGCTATCTGAATCCCCGATGACATCATTTTTTTGTCTGTGTGCACGTAGTGTTGAGATTGTTGACCGTTCAAAGTGACATCAGCTCTGACAGAATGAAACACTATAGTGAAACACCTAAGCTTACCTGCAGCTAACTTGTGTTGATATATTAGTTTAATTAATGATTTTCTCCTTTCACAGTCGTTATTATTCTGTCATTCTAATGTCTTTGATCTTATTCATAATTTTTTTTTTTCACTCCTTTTTTAGTTTTTGTTGAATGTTTTATAGCCACAGTTCATAGAATTCAAGCTCCTAATGAATGTAGACAAAACCAAGTTAGTGTTATTTTTGGGTTGATGAAATAAACAGGTACTGCTGACATTGTGACTGGCAGGAAGAAAACAGATGGTATTTATTATAAATATCTTGTTGTGTGGCTTGATGAATGTCTTGTCTTTTAAGCAACAACCTTGTGAAGAAGGAGGCTTTTTATATGTGAATGTTTATCACAGTGCATTATGATTAGCTAGAGCCGTTAACTTATCATTGTCCCCTGTACTGCAAAGTGGGCTGGCTGTCACTATCTCTGTTTCTCTAGCAGACAGATGGGGGGAAAAAAAAACTTTTATGTTTTCTTCTCTAATTACTTGAAGTAATGTACCCTGTGAATTTAAGTTAATGAACTTGATATTCTAGTCTATTTAAGGCTGTCATAAAATCTGATTTCTTTACTAATTGTCTGTTCTTGTTTTTTAGCCTTTTTAATAAAGCGTTTTTTAACTTACTTCGTTCTTTCATACTTTATTTGGTTTCAGTGTTGTTTGTTTGTGTGTTTAATGTTGTGTTATCCTGTTTGAAACTTGCCATCTTTTCCAGGTTTTCACTTGAATATTGCTAAGATTGCTAACCTCAGTGGGATTTGCTTTGGTAAATGAAATTAAATTTCCTACCTCTTACAGAGGAAGAGCAGCGCAAAGAGAAGCTCATCAAAAGGGAGTCGGAGTCGATGTGTGTGGAGCTTGTGACCTCTCCACCAGTCAGAACCAACCACATTACTTGGGGTGATGACACTCACCAGCAGCAGTCGCATCACCCTCCTGCCCCTCCACCCCCATCCCTCCCACCTCCACAAGTCCCCATTGCCGTCATCCCAATGGTCCCAGTTGTTACTGCGACACCCTCAGTCCCGCCCCTTCCACTTACAACGCCAATCGCTGCAGCGGCAACGTCACTCAACAGCGTCCCACCAGTCACGAACACCTCCCCTCCTCCACAACAGCAGCACCAGCAGCCAGCCTCGCATCACCTGTTGTGTGCCTCCCAGATCAAGGTAGAGCCTGTTCAGCAGTTGATTGGTGCAAAGCCCAACCAATCACAGCCTCAGGTTCAGATTCAGTACCCACCTTCAATCAACACTAATGGCTCCAGCACTCAGCATGCACTGGTTCCCCATCAAGCTCCACTCACGTCTCAGCCACGACCGAATGGAGTCACAATGGAGGACATGAAGGGGATGGAAGGGAAGAGGAGACCAGGAGGGTCAGTTTAGTGTGTGTGCGGGCGCGTGCGTGTGTGCGTGCGCGTGTGTGTGTGTGTGTGTTGGTACAAGAGTGTAGATGAGAATATGGTTGTATTTGATTTTTTTTTTTTTTGTTTGTTTGTTTGCAGAGCGGGGACTAGAGAGGTGCATAATAAACTGGAGAAGAACAGGTTAGTCTCAATAATGTGAAGCATTGTTGTGGTTGGTATTAACGTTTTTTTAGTTTGACAGTCACACATTTTTGTGTGTACGAGGTGTGTTACAGAAGAGTTTTATATATATATATTATATAATATATATATAAATTCAGGGCACTTCCTGAACTTGGTTAGCCTTTCAAGAAAATGACAGATTTACTAATAATAATAGGTTTTACTCTCTCGTTTTTGACTGTTGGTCCTACAGGCGAGCGCACCTCAAAGAGTGTTTTGAGACACTGAAGAAGAATGTTCCCAATGTTGATGAGAAGAAAACCTCCAATCTTAGCGTTCTCCGCAGTGCTTTGCGTTACATACAGGTATGTAACGCAACTGTAAGCCTTAATATAACGGTGAGGTCCAACACTTTGTTTTGGTCACCGGTTGTTTCTTCATCTTTCTCCAGTCTTGAATCGATTGGTTCAGTTGTGGGAACAGCACGGACTGGTTCAGTGTAGCTGGTACAATGCCTGCTTTGTTGGCTGTTAAGCCGTTGTTTAGTCTCAACCAAATAATGGTTAATCAGCCTACAATAAAGTTGTGAATGCGTACATCATTTCTGAGTCTATACAATGTAATGATTTTTTTCATAACCTTGGAGCTTTTCTTGAGAACATTAGTTTGCATATTAAGCATTTTGGTTGGAGTCTTACGCAGTAGAAATGTTGTGTAACTCCATCCTGTAGTTCTGTGGTGTCATGCGGTATGAAACACAAAAGGAACTGGTTGTCCCAAGAAATGAAATAACTTGACAATGGAGAAAGGTTTGTAGGATATTGTAGTTATGTAGAGAAGTTATAATGCATTTATGGGATGGAGCTGAGGGCGTTGAGGGGGAGGGAACTGCCTGAAGAGGTGCGTTCTCAGTCTACTAAAGCAGATGAGGGAGGATTTTTACTCTGCGACAGAAGTGAATTGCAGCCTGCAGCCAGATGCAGTCATTCCTTTTTTGTTGAGTTGAAGCTTCATGATTTTGAGTTCAGTGGAATATTCAATGGGGAGTCAGTGAAAGGAGCTAAATTAGGCCATGAGATGGAAGAACTTGTTCAAAACAAGACTGGCTTCGAGATTTTAGGCAGTCTTCAGGGAGCAAAACAGGGATGTGAGACAGAGCCAAGCTGCTGATGAGGAAACACATACTGCACCGCTTACTTAAAGTTGTCATCTTTTAAAAGTAATCTACACAGGAAATTCACCAGTCACAAAAACTAATGGCAGCTACTAGTACTGAAACTAGCCTGTAATGTAATTTCAAGAGCAATAATCAGTAGGTTTTATTGTAGATGAGTGACTCGCCCCCGCTGTTTTCTCCCACCTTCTCATTTGCTACTTTTCCCTATGTAAACCTCACTCTCTGCCTCTCCCAGAGCCATGTGAGATCTGAGCACATGGCTAGCACAAGGCTGATGACGCACCTCACCCACTCTGATCTGCTCTGCACCTCTATAGACTACAGAGAGAGGGAGGTTAGCGAGTACAGTGAAGTGGCAGTGCAGCAGCGTTTCCATAGTTATAACATTGAGACAGATCAAGATTTAAAAGGAGTTTTATCAGAACTATTGTCTGTATCACCCTTTTTATCTCTTCACCCATCTGATCCTGTGTCACCCTGTTGTCTCTTGCCTTCAGAACACTTGGTAACCATAGCAACAGGCAGCAGGTGGCCAGGATACTGTAGTCAGTCCATTCCTCCATGTTTTTCTGCATGGGAGAGTGTGTATGTGATGTAAAGACTGAACCAGTTGAATTCTGGCTACATTAGTCTTTTTGTCAGAGGTTATGAATGATGGAACAATGTGAGGTTTCACAGCTTCGTTTTCAGTTTTACTAACTCTTACTGGAAATTCAGATGACATGTCTACTCAGATACATATGTGATTAAGGAAAATATATCTGGAAGATTATTATCATTCAAGTCATTAGCAGTGTTTTTATTAGAGCAGACGTTGAAAGAGGAAGGATAAAGGAGGCATAGATAAAGTGGAGGAGGAGGGGGATAAGGCACGTGGGTGAATGTCAAGGGAGCGATGGAAAGGGGACTGTGGGATGGAAGTATAGAGGGGGTGGGGGCTGGGAGTGATCTGAAGCACTCGACTGGCAAACGGCCAGTAATATCACTCCTTATATGTAATCACCTCTATGCATCACCCAGTTAGATGGCTCCTTGTGTTTTTTACAAACTGCTACTCAAGCAGCCAAATCCTCAGGGATGAGGTTGCCAAGGAAACGGTTATGGGTGGCAGCTGTTTCCTTGGTGATTTGCTGCAAGACTAACAGTGTCTGTGTTCATGTGGGGAGACCTTAAAATGATGTTCATGGATGCACATGCGCACAAACATGAGCAGTTACAGCCCTCTGTGTGGCCAGTCTCAGACAGGGAAGAACATCTATTGGTTGTGTGATTGTATGTGTGTCAGTAGTGTCATGCTTTGTCTTGAAGTCTAGCAGGTGTATTCAGTGATTGTGCACATGCAGTTGAAGCTACAGTTGGAAAGACTGTAACCTAGTAAAGACTGAAAGTTGCCATTCACAGATAAGCACTAATATTATTTAGCATTGTTAGGGCACCTGTATTGTCATTTGTAAAATCTTCTCATCCTTATCCAGAACCTCTTTAAAGCTTATGCTTTCAAATAATGGGAATTGGCTGCATGTTTGAAAGCACATGGTGGGCAGGGCATTGGATGAGAGATGGGAGCTGTTGTGAGATGGAAAAGGTCAACAGGTGTGTACTCGTTGCTGTTACAAAGAGTACTGTGAATTTCTACAATGGGTTCGCGTGTGAGGCCTTCACGTGCCTGTAACCAGCTTTACTCACTGAAGTGAGCATCCTGTAGTAGGTTCACGTGTCCCATATGCTGTTTTTCTGTCCTTGCTCTGGTATTTCTTCTTCCAGGTAGCACCAGCATCTCTGCCTTTTAGAGTTTATGTTGACTCTACAACAAATCAACTGAATATTCAGTTTCCAGTAATGTGGTGACATTAACCAGCTGCTCAAAACATAAACCAACCAACGTTTGACTGTTTGCTGACTGTTTTCCCGACTTTCCTGTTTTACCAAAGCATTTTCTTCCCGTACCTTCTCTCTCCCTCAATCCTCCTTAGTAATCTGTGCTAATGTTCTTGGCCTGTTGGACTGTTTGGTGTTCATGCGTCAGCTGATCCACACAGAATCTGGGTCACAGAGATGGTGTGGTGGAGCTGTGGAATCTGCGCTCCATCTTTTTTTTTATTGCTCTTAAGTTTTCTTTCGACTTATGTCTTCTGCTGTGTTTTTCTTCATCTCATTTGTAAATTTACAAACGCATATGCAGATTGCTGCTCAGGGCCTGGCACCACTATGCTGTTATTGAGTCATATCTGACTGTGATCCAGTGACGACAGAGTTGCTGGGATGTTGATGACCTTTGTGATTGGTGGAAACAGAAGACTGTAGGACATTCACTCCCACTCTGACTCTGTTCACTTGAAAAACAAGAATGACATCCAGGAAGTAGGAGGAACTTAAATAGATGACACAGACAAAAGCAATGTGAACATGCTTGAATGTTCATGCTTGGCTTCCTGCTGGTGTGTGTAACTGGGGTGGGCACAAGAAGCCTGTGATTCATTAATGCAAGCTCAGAGAAATGTGGGAACTGCCAACATATAAAGCTGGCCTTAATTCCTTTTTCTGTTGCAATGCCAGTTCTTTGAACTGTAGATTTTTAAAACTAATCCTTGCTTCATAACATGTCTATAATGTTTATTCTCAAATAGTGGCCAAGGTCTAATGAGAGACAGAACAAGCTTTTTTGTTTCCCTTTCCCCTTTTTTAAAAAAAGAATAATTTGACCTTTTACCCCCTTTTTTATGAGCTACGCTTGTCAGCTTGTAATTCACACTTTACCTCCTCCTTCTTTTTTTAAACTTGACTAGTTTTTCAGTATTTCAGGGGTCATCATTTCTCTAATTCCTTCACAGTCTTTGACTGAAAACTAATTTTGTAATAGACATCTTTTCATATTTGTGTTTTTAGCTTTATTATTTTCTATGAGAATATGCAGTGTATGTAACTCTGGGACATAAATTTTTTTAAATTATAGAATATGATTGTACCACCATTTACTCTGCTGTTTGTGTGTCCCCTGAAGACTCTGAAGCGGAAAGAGAAGGAGTATGAACACGAGATGGAGCGTTTGGCCCGAGAGAAGATTTCTACGCAGCAACGTCTGGCCGAGCTGAAAAATGAGCTCACCCAGAGCATGGATGTCATGGAGATCGACAGAGTCCTCCGGCAGACCATCCAGCCAGAGGATGACCAGGCCTCCACATCCACCGCCTCAGGTACAGGGATGAGCTGCAGTGCAACGACAGATAAATGTATATTTTTGTATAGCAGGAGAGGCAGAGGCAGCCTCTAGTCGCTCAGTGGACTATAAGGTTACATAAATGTAAAGTGTACATACATAATGGCATAATGAAGACTAACAGTTTCCTCTCTTGCTCACAGAAGGAGAAGACAACTTTGAGCAGGATATGGACGAGGATGTAAGCGCTCCTCCTGCTCCTGCGACCCTGCCCAAAACAACTCCCACCATCTTACAGGCCCAACAACTCCTCACTCCTCACCTGTCAATCCAGCACACCACCTTGCCCCTTTCTGGAGTCCTGACCACACCTTCTTCTGCTCCTGCTGCCCCTCAAACCATCGCTCCAGCCCCAGGCCCACCCTCTGCACCCTCGGCCCATCCCATACAGCCCCCTGCTGTACAGGTCCAGCCCACTGTCATCGCTCACGCCGCTGTCTCTCATCCTTCAGTCATCCAGGCAGTTAATCATGCTCTACCTGCTAATCACAAGCACCTAACGCACATTGCTCCATCACCTGGCCCCATTTCTAACCCTCAGCCAATCACAGCGGCTTCAGCTGCCACCGCCACTCACCAGCCAATAACCGCCCAGCCCATTGGACACATCACCGTCCACCCAGTAGCTCACCTGGGAGCTCCTTTGCCATCACACCTTCCGACTCTTTACCCCCAGGGCGTGTCTGTCTCCCAGCCCACTGTGGTGGGCCACATCACTCACACGTTCACCCATCACACACTTCCGCACGTCCAGTCTAATCCTCAAGCCAACTCTGGAGCCCAGGTGAACAGTGCGGCCGTGGGAGGACAAGGGAGTCCGTCGCTTGGGAAACCCACAGCAGTGCTGGCCCCCCACCCCCAGCTGGTTGGACAGGCAACTGTCCTCAACCCTGTCACCATGGTTACAGTCCCCACCTTCCCTGTCAGCACTCTCAAACTGGCCTGAAAGAGTGAAGAAAGGAGCAGGAGGAGAGAAAGATTCAGAACTTCTGAATGACATTTTCCCCTCAGACACATATACAAAAGAAGATCAACTTGAACAACTTGTGATCAATATCTCCAGAGATAGTTTGGTCACAACTCTGTTTGTGAACAATAACATTAAAGCAGAGTCAGGAGGTCGGGCCATTGTCTGTGAAAATGAGACTGTGACATTTGCCTTCGCAGCAAAGGCAGGAACTCGGCGTTACCTTCCGTCCTTTCCTTCTTCCTTCCTTCTCTCCTTCCTGTACAACCAGAAGCACTAACATAATAAGCTCAGCTCACACTCAGGCATCAAGGATTTAACTTAACTATTCACTCATGCATTGAGGGGAAACACATGAGAGCGAGAGTTGTTTGTCATCGGGCTGTTGTCATGGTAACGCAATTTGTACCCGTTCCATGTTAATGTAATCATAACGTCGTGTTAGACATTGTGGTGGAATAATGTCTCTGTTGTGTCTGAGAGCAGAAGGGGAGCTCAGTATTCTACCTGGTCTGGATACGAGGTTACTCATTTCAGACTTGTCATTTGAGGACACTGATTCCCATCACGTCTCTGTGCTCAGTTTGAGGCTAAGATGCTGTATAAGTGCTCAGGAAACCAGCCAGAGTCATTCCAGCAATATTGGTGTGTATTTACATTGTCACGCATCATACTGAATAAGAATCTGCATCGCAAATGACTGAAATGTGTGTGGTGATTTTAATTTGAAAGATGATCCCAGGGAAAGATGTCGACATCCTGTACAACCACCGACTGCTCTCAGAACATTCAGTGACAGGTTTCCTGCTGTGGATGATGTTTTCCACGTTTACATCCTCTTCACTCTAATGCAACAGCTCCCTCTGCTGCTTCATACTGATATTACACACAACATTTATGGATCAACATAAAGTTCCTGCATAAAATCTTGTGTGTTGAGTGGTAAAGTTCACTGTTGCTTGTAAAAAACAGTTCCACAAAAATTATTAATTTTTATTAAATAACCCTTCCTGAAGTTTTTTACCTAAAGTATGGAACTTTATGAGAAGATTGTGATGAAAGCTCCATAAAAGCTGATCTTGAGTCAAGATTTTTTTGGGGGAGGGGGGGGGGGATATTTCTTGGAATAGTTTGAATATAGCACAAAATATTATAAAAAAAAAGACTGGAAAAACCTAAGATCCCTTTGCTGTTTATTAAATCCACCAGGTCAGAAAATGAATTTAAAGTGGAAAATGTGTTGACGCCCACTTTTTGTGTGTATGTGTCTGTTGTGTACTTGCTCAAAAGGTTCCTGGCTTCACAGCCTTGTTGCCAGCCTATACATGTCACACCATTAAACCTCCCGTCAGTGGATGTGTATGTAGTCCGTGTTGCGTGGATCTGCTCCCTGCTTCTTCTGCTGTTTCCGTATGTTGTCTATATACGTGACTGTATGCAGTATGTTTTATATTCTGTACTATAGTTAATCCTACTGTTCCTGTAGCATGGCTCTGTTCTTCGGTTATAAACTTTGCCTGGTGCATGATGGAGTGTGAATGTGAAGCAAGCAAGCTATTTTTTTTACACAGAGGTGATTTATAGTATGAGCCTGTTTGGGTGCTGTTGTGTGTGCCTATACTCAGTTTTCCTGAACACTGTGACAACTCTGGCAAAACACGTAGACATTGAGTGAATGGAAGAGACAGAGATTTACTGTCATAATGGTTTTTTTGGGTTTTTTTTAAAATGTTTTTAAATTTTTCATTTTGTTAGTTGGACTGAGACATACAGTGGAAAAAGAAAAAAACAAAAAAAGTTGTTGCTCTTTTCCTAATAATATAATAATGTCTAATATTCAATTTAAGGTTTGTAATATTTGTATGTACGTATGAAAGTTTTGTAAATTTGTGATTGTATGCATGTTTCGGCATATGAGTGTATGTATCTTAAATTTTAAGTGCTCGTTTCTTTTGTTTTTCTTTTTTTTTTTTGCATGTAGATTGCTGTTTAGTTTCCATTGTTAAAATGTTTTGTTATTATGTTTGTTTGTTTTTTTGGGACCATGTACAATACTGTATAACATGGGCAGAATCTTGGACCTCATGCTACATTGATATTATATATGAATATAAAAATATGTTTTCCCTATGGAGAAAGTTTTAAGTTATATATCGCCTGTACACTTTGGGCTGCCTTTTAGATCTAACTGTCCACTGTTTATGATAACAATGATAATAATGAATAAAACATAATATTGATGAAGAATTATGCTCATGAAATAATAAAGATTCTTAATAAATCTTATTACATTTACAACACATATTGCTGCTGTGTTTCATGATTCTGTGGAAGAATGAATATAAAGACAAACTGCAGGAAGCTATTTTATTGATGTTTTTACTTTCTTGGTCTTACAAAACAGTAAATTTGAAGATTACAAATACAAAAAAATAATAAACCTTAAAAAAATGCAGTTTTATTTAAAACAACTCACTACAATGACCACTAGATGGCAGTGCTGTGCCATTATCAAACATATACACACATAGATGCCACATCAAATAATGAATGAATCAGCTGCAAATTCACTGATGCTGTGTCAGCGCATTCTTTGGCTCTCCGATGCTGGTTTAAAGTTTGACTCGTCTAATTTTTACAGTGAGCTGGATCACAAGCAAGAGGTTGTAGGGGTAGATCCCCAAGATGAACCTAATTTCAGAAAGAATGGCTTGACTTCTTTCAGATGCAATGAGAAAGTTTTGCTACTAAAACAAAAATAAATAAAACTGTGTAAGCTTTGAATAATAATCAGAAAACAGCATTAATACAATATGACTGACTTCCTTTTTGAGGTCAGGTTTAACAAACGGAGCTTCTGTGTTCCTGGGTGCTTGGGAGAATCAGTAGCCGCCTCTCTGGCTGTGCTGCATCTGCTCTTGAATCCTGTCCAGCACCTCCTGCATCCTCCTCAGCTACAGACAAGGATAAATCCATGAATAACTGATAATTACCTCTGTACCTCAGTGAGTGAGCAAGAGAATCCTACCTCTTCATCTTTCTCAAAGATGAGTCTTTCCTTCTCAGAGTCCACGACAGCCAGTGGCAGAGGAAAGTCTGTCTCACTCCCCTCTCGGTACTTCTCACGCAAACTAAACCCCAGACAGGTGCAAAGGAGAACACCATCTTCATGAGCATTGATCTCAATCATTATTGAAAATATTAATAAAAATCAAGTTAAATTTCAATTTAAAAAATCCTTTTATATCTTAAACCAACAATGTAAGAGGTAAATGTGCATTAATAATTATCAATCAGGTCAGTTAAACTTGCAATGCTCATAAATGAGACACTGCAGAGTCAGAATAAAACCGTGTTTGTGTGCATCCACCTGCGTTTCCTCTCCTGGACCACCATCCGCGTCATGTTCTGGATGCACTGTGCTCTGTAGTTTTCGTAATGCGTCTCCCGCGTCACGTCCTTCAGATCCTGCATGTGCGTCCTGACCAGCATGTTCCTCAGCAGCAGGAAGTCAGAGTGAGCTGGGTTCTCCACTGACCATGTAAAGACAGTGTGTGACAGGGATGTGACTCATCTTTCGTTGTTTTCAAAATGAACAACAAAAATGTACAACACTGATGCAAATCCATGAAGCTAAAGGCAGATAATGAAATAAAAAAGAAGCTAATGTCAAAGAAATGATAAATGATGTATGTTTTTGTCTAATACCTTCTACCACACCCCAGGGATAAACACGACCCCTGAACTTGCGACCTTTACTCTCCACCTGAACATTACTCCCAATCACTGCAAACGGGATGCTGTCCTACAGAGAGAACAAAACAATAAACCCTGAGTCTTGATGTGTCTTGATGCAAATGAAACGGCATATTTTACCAATGGGAAATGAACACAAGAACCTTTAGTATCTGGTCCTGTCTCTTAAAGTCTTCATCCTCATCTGAGTCACAGTCAGGAAACTGGTAAATGTTGATCCCAAACAGCTTGATGTCCTCTCTGATCTGGAATATAGAACATTTGTTGTCTGAGCAATGGTAAATCACTGAAGTACTGTTTTATCGGGTACAGTGCAGCGTTTTGTGTGTGTGTGTGTGTGTGTGTGTGTGTGTGTGTGTGTGTGCGTTGTAATACGTTCATACGTTCATCTTCTTTCTGGAGACCTCTGCTTGTGTCAGGCTGTCAGCTTTGGCCAACACGGGGACTATGTTGACTTTTTCATGCAAAGCCTTCATACACTCCACATCCAGAGGTCGAAGACTGACGGGAGAAAAACACACGTGATGTTTGTGTGTGTTAACGTACACAATGAACAATGAGTTTAAGTTCATGGGCAGGAGTGACACATGTTGTCAGTGTACCCGTGACCAAAGGGAGAGATGAAGTAGAGGCAACAGTGAACTCTGTTGTCCTGGATGTTTCTTCTGTTCAAGCCACTCTCATCTCTGAAGTAGTGTTCAAACTGCTGGTCGATGTAGTCCTCTATGTGCTTCCAGCTGATGCAAATAAACAAATCTGAGTGAGTGAAACAACGACCATGGCAGAGAACTTATTTCAAAATAAAAGCATGTTCAGTGTCATTATAAAGGCATGAGGCAAGTGTGGTTCATGACCATGGAGAGTGACGATGCTCAAACTTCCAGCAGTGTTGGACCAAGCTGGTCTGAGGATGAGGAGGAGAGCGACGCTGACCTCACCTTTCTGTGTTGTTGACAGCGTCTCCAAACCCTGGTGTGTCTATGATGGTGAGCCTCAGTTTGATTCCTTTCTCCTCAATGCTAACAGTGTGTTTGACGTTGCTCACTGTCTGATTGATCCGTTCTGCAGACATATACGTGTGTCACGTAACTACATCTGCACAGGTAAGTCCCTGTTTTCTACACATGGACCAGGTACTTTAGTTCATTAAAATGGACCACATGTAAATAAGAAAGTGACAGACAAATAAACTAATCCCACCTTCTGCATTAGGAACCTTCCTGTCTCTGTAAAGGTCCGTGAGGAACAAACTGTTGATTAGCGTGGATTTACCGAGACCAGACTCTCCTGCACATGGAAATAAAAACTCTTATTAGAAAGATGTGACATTCAGTCATTGAACAGCCTCAGTAAAATGTAGTAAGTGTCAGCAGACATAAGGTAGGACTCACCTGCCACCATAAGTGTAAATGTGAAACCTTTCTTCACTGTCTTTCTATGAACCTGGTTGGGCAGTGTGGCAAAACCCACGTACTCCTTGTCCTGATCCTGCAGAGTGAACAACACTGGGGTTATTAGTGTTTCCTCTTTCATTACAAGTAAAAGACACAAATATTATTTTGCCTGTTTAACCACATTTTTTTCAATGTCTGGAAAGCAATTTGTCATAAAGCAGTCGACAGCACAACAGATAAGGTAAGAAAAGCACCACAGAGACACACCTCTGGAGAGTCGTAGGGGTCAAAGCGTCCCCACGGACTGCGTGGACGGGAGGCTGGGCTCAGCGGAGAGTCCAGAGATACCTGAGAGACCAGCTGCCTCCTCAGCTGCAGGGGTTGAAACTCTGCATCCAACTCCACACGATTTGGTCTGTGAGGGACTGTCAGAGAGCCGGTGTGGTGGTAGAGGATGGGACGGGACAGAGGGGGAGTCCCAGGAAGACTGCCGAGTCTCCAGTTTGTTGTCCCTATTCCGTCTGCCTCCCAGTGGACAGGTGCCTGGTGCTGACTGGGCTGAGATATGGGAGGCAGATCCCTCATGGTGTAAGGAAACGCAGTGTCCTCCTGGTCGTCAATGGACAGACTGGACAGCTGGGACAGGAGTTGTGCATGGTTTTAAAAATAAAAGTAACTTTTAATTCACACTAAAATGAAGGGATCATTCTTACAGTATTTTTCTTTTACTTTTCCCCTAGACTGTGTAGTGTGTAGTGTATGAGACTGAAATATATATTCCCACTTATATAATTCCACATGTCATTTTAAAGCATCTGGTAATAAAGAGAAATAATAAGTGACTAACTACACGATGTGAGTGTAGTGGCTCCACTCTTTCTTCACTGATTAGCCCTGACCTGTGATCCCATTACAGCATTACCGAGGCCCTCGTCATCTGTCCAGGGAGGCAGGAGACAGTCTGGAGCTGGAGGTTTGCAAACACTGTGGTCAAACAGGATCATTTAACTGTGGTCATGGACACACAGCAGGTGAACCAAACATTTTCTTCAGGTCTGTTCAGGAATGACCATCCAGCTTGGACCTGCCTGCGTGGACTGAACCCACTTTGGTCACCTCCACAGAGCGACTTCACTCACAAGCATGTGCAGCAAAGACAAAGTGACAAACATGAACCTGCACATCACACTGTGCTCACACTGCCCTGCTCACCTGGTCTATAGGCAGCAGAAGAACAAAGCCCACACTAACACTGGCCTGATACGGATTTGTCTTGTGTCCCTCCACCCGTCAGCTTTTATTACCCACAAAGCTTTGCAGCAGGCTTAACCCAGCTTATAATACCCTGACAGGATGGTGGAGGGGAGCAGATGGAGATTGAACTATTAACACACACACGCACACACACATGCTACAAACACTAACATTAAACACTATCCTACAGACTTTTCCTACCTCCTTCTCTGAGAAACTTGCAGCTTTTTGAGAAAAGGACAAATAAATGGGGAACAAAATATATGGTTTGTTAAAAATTAAATATAAAAACACTTGTTGCATCAACTGAATAACTACAACAGAATATTATGATCATTTGTTCTCATGAAAGAAAAACAAATATAAGTAAGTAGCGTTACTTGGGTTTACATATAAATAAAGCTTTGAGCAAACTGCACCATCATTTTAACATAAGAAAGAAACGTAATGGTCTATAACAACACGTTCCCCCGTGGTTTACACAGAAATATGTTCTTACACAAACTGAAATAACCTGTAGGAGTATTTGCTGCGCCAACTATCGTGATAAAACGCACTATGTATAATCGCAGGTGTCCAGTGTTGCAGACGTACCTTTTTTATTGCTGCGGAACCTGACCGGAGAAGACATGTGCTCCATGATGCGGCCTGTTTCTCACAAAGTTCCCAAACTACACAGAAACTAATAAAACGGGTCGCATGAGGTGCGCGCAGGTCCGTGCGTTAGACTGAGCTCAGTGCGGGCACTGCTGTCGCTCCGACCTGGTGTTAAGCGCAGGAGTGAGCAGGACAGACGCAGCCAGGTTTAGGTTCACCACAGTGAAAGATGCTCAACAAATCAATGGCAGATGATTTTTCTTAAAGAATAATATGACAGTGGAACATGAGGGTGCAAGTTTTAGATATGAGTATTAAAGACTCCTCTGTCCTCAGGCTGAACAGGCTGGAAAAGAGGAAACACAGGGGTGTATATGTGTGTATGCAATGTCTACAGTCTGCTTAGAATAATCAAATATTCAGACTGAGATCTTCAAACTGAGAGTAATAATGTGTGGGCTATATATTTGGAAATTCCTGGTTTGTCCAGCCGAGGTCAGTGTAGACAGAAGGTGGATAGTGAGCCACAGGGGAGAATTTCAAGAGAACAAGAACTGGGAACGTGCTCACAGGTAACAAACACTAACTGTTTCTTAAAGCGTATTTACTCCCATAGAAATATGCACTTAGATGCCACATGGGGGCTTCTGAGATGTACAAGACCTCAGAGACATGTGTTAGTGCCTGGGTCAGTGTGGATGTATTGGCTGGATGAAATAGTAGAAAACACCTGGACTTTATTAAACAGGTAAACATTTGACTTATTAAAGTACAAAGTCACATCTGTGGGGATGAAAAAAGTGCAGAATGACACAACCCGTTGAATGACAGGTGAAAACGCATGTTTATCCCTTTACCTTCAGGTGTATGTATGCTAATGTGGTTCAGCTAAGTCCTGGTCTCTGTAGGCTACTGTGTTCTTGTATGTGGCCTGATTTAAAAACATGGTTTGAAAACATTTTTGCCTAAATGAGTCCAAATGTGTCTAAATACACCGTGCTGTGGACACTGTGCTACCTTAGGTTCTGGTCTGGTCGTGCTGTTGATTTTTGTTGCTCATTAATCAGCAAAGAGGAGTAAATTTCAGTAAATTCAGGTTAAAACATGACTTTCCAATAAAAAAAATGATATGATGCTTAATGAAATAATATAAATGCTTGTTTTTTTTTATTTCTGTAACTACATTTGTAGTTTATATGCTCACAGATCAGATTGCATGTGATCTAAACACTTTTTTTCTTTCTTTTTTTAAATACATGAGGCATTTTGATAAGTGCAGAAATAAAGCTTAGACTATAAAGTGCCATGTGTTTCACAGCTTCTAGGCAAAGTTTTGCCTAGAGCCCAACTGATAAATTGGCTTATCTTAGATATATTAATGCCATCATCAGAAATGTTTGAGGTGATTTCGGAAGAGTGTTGTCATTTGTCCACCAGAGAGCACTGATGTCTTTTAAAATATTCCTTTCTGATATCTGCTTATGGCAAAACACAGAAAATACTGTTTAGTAATGAAGTCTGTAATGACAATATGACCATCGTGAATACTAATTGGGCTCTAGTTAAAACATATACTGTGCTGGGCAATTCTTATCAAGCTAAAGTCACATTTTTACTTACTTCACTTACTCCAGTAAAATATCCTCTATACATTTTAATGTCTGCAGATTTCCCATGAACCCACATGCAGCCTTGTGGCTCTTTCAGTTCTCTTCCATTTGTTTGAAAATGTTCTATTGTCATCCCAAGTGTTTTACCCATGAACATTGGGGTTTGTGGATGGGTCCTGTCTAGGAAATGAAATGAAATGAAAGAGTCAGAGGAAAGAGCTGTCCTCTGTTGATCTGTCCCATAATGCTCTGTGTGTCCTTCCGGGCCTGTTTGATTGGCCTGGCACCTGTTTTCTAACTTGCAGCAGTTGTGAGTGCTTGTGTCTTGAGGGGTTACTGTGTTCATAGGTTTCAAATCCATTCCTGTCCTGTGAGTGGTTCTCACACTCTCTGCTCAAACAGGAGTGTCCATAGTCGGTGCTCATGGCCTGATCGTCACACACATGCTGCTGCGTTGTGTCCAGGTGGCTGTCAGGGGCACTATTTTGGTCTTGGCCCTGAGAAAGTTGATTATGCTCTATGTGTTTTTTTTCATTGTATGAATGTTGCATGTGGTCTGGGCTCTGTCTCTGTGGTGGTGAACAATGGGTGTGAAAGTAGTCATGGTGGTTATGCTTTTCCCAGAATGCTCTGCAAAGCTGCTCTAGCTCAGAAAGCAGAGGCAAACCAATGTTCAGATGCATCAGCAGGTTCTCCAGCCACTCCTCCAGTTTTGAAAAGGAAGGACTGTAAAAGGACAAAGAGCTTTGCTAAGGACCTTACATGTTCAACTGCAGTAGTGCATTGATTAAACATTTAATGGGATAAACTGCCCTGTGTTAGTTTGTGTCTGGTGCATTGCTTAGTATCATATTCGCTGTTTGTGCAGCACATAGTTGCAGAGACCTGCGTGTGACCTCATACTGATGAGATTATACCATGTATACACACAGCACATCAACCAGATTACAGTGGTGAAGGCAGCAGATGCATAGAATATTGCCACAGTACTTTAACATCATTGGGTCGAGTTGGTGACACTGCAGTGAGTCACAATAGACTGACTTACCCCACAATATCCAAACAACCTACTAGTTCTCTGTAAATTATACTTTAAGTGTTCTAACTGAAAACCAAAATAAAATGTGATAAGAAGCTAAATATGAAACAGAGGAGTTTGGAGTTTTATTTAAATCTTCTTTAGATTCCGTTTGTGCAGTCTTACCGCTTTTCAGCATCTATGTCACAACCGAGGACAGCCAGTGGCATGAAGGCCAAGGGGCACTGTGGAGGGAGGTACTGCTGCAGGAAAGCTGTTACGTTTAGCCCGAAGTCATTAGTCCGGGGAAGGTAGTCAGGGTCAGCACTCACTCTACCTATTATCTAATAAGAGAGACAGATACTGTACACACACATCTTTAAATTCAAAAAGATGTTGTATTAATAGAAACATGCAGATATTATGAGTTTGCTTCTTTGACATTTACACAACATTGTCACTCAGTTTGCTCAATCGACACCACATCCGATGTTTGGCAATACTTAACTCTGCTCAGTGTTCTTACCTCACATATCATGATACCAAAGGAAAAGATGTCCACCCTTTCATCGTAGCTTTTTCCTGAGAGATGCGGAGGAAAGATGTGAAAATGTGAATCACATCTTTCCCATTTTATTAGAGTGTAGAGTGATATCAGGTCTCCTACACAGGTCTTTTTTTCATGTTTTGTCATAGTGAAGCACTTGAGACATCAAGAGGCAAAGGAGCTGGTTATTTATGCTCAGAAACATAACTTTTAGTATTTGAAGTACTCTTAGTTGTTTTTAGTGACTTTTAAGTGTATTTACAGTGTACTTGTGTCAAACCAGATTGGTGGACGACATTATCAGCAAATTTTCATTCATTGAACCAGCAAGATTAATTGTAGGAATGGAAATATAGGCTTATCATGGATCTTCACTGATATATTGTGTACTTAAAATTGTGTGTGGGTGCCAAAGGGGGTCCTTAAATTAGAGATTGCTGATTCTCTACTGATAGTCTGGTACTGGGGGCACTCACCATGGATCATTTCAGGGGCCATCCAGTAGGGGTTTCCTACCACAGTATAACGTTTTCTCCGGTCAGGCTTGCGCAGCTCTGACAGTGTCCCCTTTGCGGGTCGCTCCATAGAGGCAGTTCTGCTCTGATTCCTGTCCTCCATCACAAGTCTGGCAAGTCCGAAATCTGCCACCACAACAGACTGGTTCTGATCAGGCAGAAAGAAAAGGATGTAAACAAATGAGGCTTTATTGTTTTTAGATGAAAGCTCAAACACACAATGTGTTTCACTGTGTGTTTACAGATTTTTTTTGTACAATTTACAACATTAATATATTTGGAACATGTAACACTCCGACACTTAACAGAGATACTGTCTTTGCAGGGCGAAAGTGTCATTTTTGTGTTGAGACGTGTTTACCTCTCTGACCAGGCAGTTATATGAGTTTAGATCTCGGTGGATGACGTTCATGGAGTGTAGATAGGCCTTAGGAGGAGACATGTTATATACATTGGGGAAGGTTTGTACCAGGTGAAGGATGGATGAGTTTTTATGTTTTGAATATTGACTACAGGTTTGACTAAAGGCCTCACCATTCCAGCTGCAATGTCTTTGGCGTAACCCACTCTCACATTCCAAGGAAAATCCTGGTCCTACAGCAACAAGATTGTATTCAACATACATCAACATACATTGTCTGTGTACTTGGCCAAGTTTTTACGTAGAAAATAAAAAAAACATATTTTTAACGTACCATTTTTATGATAGTCTCTCGGAGAGTTCCTCCCTGGATGTATTCAGAGACAAAGTTGATGCGTTTGTCTTTGTAAAACAGTCCAATGAACTTGAGAACATTGGGATGGTCCAGACAACGCATCACCTTCACCTGCACAAACAGAAATGTAGTTAAAGAAAATGCCAGTTGTTGTAGCATGAATTAGCTCATAGGTGACATTTTCCGTCACATGGCCCCTCCAACTTTGCTGGCCACTTACCTCCTTTAAGAAAGTCTTCTGTGTCTCTTCGTCACAACTTATTAACTCTTTAATCACCATCACCTCCCCTGTCTTCTGATGTGTTACCTTGGCAGAAACAGGTCCATCACAATGCTGGTTAAAACTAATCTTGCAAGAGCTGATAACTAGATGTTGAGTTGTTTAAAATGTTTTGAGAAATTCAAAATTCATTGGACAAAGTGATTAGAAAAAAATAACTATGGTACCTTGACAGCCTGTCCAAAGCAGCCCTTGCCAAGCACTTCTCCGTGAATGAGCTCTGAAGGTCTGAAGATGCGGTGGATCCGATCTCCAGGGTCCACACGAAGAGACTCGGAGCGAACCATGTCTCTCCTATGAGACAAAAGTGACAGCACTCCAGCGGACTGAGGACACTTATCTATACTACAGCTGCGCCTGGGGAAGAAAAGAAAGATTTAGAGAGGCAAAGATAGTAATGAACCAAAATAGGCCATGGGTCAGCACTTACAAGATGTGTCTTGATCGCATTCCCACGGTTCCTTGGTGCTGATCTGCTGAGAGGCTCAACTGGATGTGTTCCTCCTCCTCTGGACTTGGCTCTTCCTCTAGACTTGGGAGTTTGTGGGTTGCAGCAAGTTTGTCGTGGGCGCAGGGGCCAGGACAGCCGATGATGTCCTGGGGATTGTTGGAATGAAGGTGGTCATCAGGAGAGGGAGGGTTGTGTTCAATGGTCAGTTGCAGTGGTCTGCTTGTGTCCTGGATCACACGGATGATCTAGATGAAAGAATATCATGTTTGCGTTTACTGAGATTGTTGTGGTTTTTGAGTATGTATAAATAAGTCATATTTTTGTGGAGAGAGAAGTTGGAACCACTTCCCGTTGTTAAAGGCCTACCTCGTCTGGGGAAATGTTGTGGACTGGGATGCCGTTGACCTCCAGTATTTGGTCACCAGTGTGGACAGAGGAGAGCAGGTTGGGGCTGAGGACAGATGAGTCTAACCTGAAACGGAGTGAGAATGAATGACATTGGATCAGTTTTGGGGTTGAGCTTAAGATAAACACTATATTTCATGAATCTAAAGTTCATTCTTGTTCAGATATGCAGAGACTCACTCTGTCACGGTGACAATGGGGCTTTTGTCCTGGCTGATGTCAGTGACCACTTCCAGGCCTCGATGACCACCTAGACAGGGAGGGAGAGATACCAGCGCCACAATGTGGGGACTCTTGGTAAGTTGAGAAGCTTCTGTCACATTTGATACAACACCCTGAGAGAAACAGTGGCCACTGCAGAACAGAAAAATCAAACTGACTGAGCAGACGTGCACATCAATACCAGAAATCTGAATCATCAAGAATTACAGCTTTAGCATCTCTCATGCAGCTACAGTGCGTTTTTCCTTCAGCTTCAAATACCAGTAGAGTTTGGAGCGTTCGACAAGTGTGTAGGTGTCTCCTTCTCCAATGATCATTTGGCAGCTCGTACAAGTGAAGCATTCAGGATGGTACTTTGGCTCTCCAGCCACCTGTTTATAGAGGAAGGCAGTGTGGTGAAACACAATGCAGAGACCAAGGGAATTACATCATTTTTAAAAGCTATCATTTAGTGGGGTCAGCATTAAGGTCTTGTGGTGTCAGGATGCTTTCAGAGGATATCCTCCAATTTAGGAGTTGAAAAGAAAAAAAAACTTACTTTCATATCAGCAGGAAACTGAGAGGCAGGAAGACTTTGAATGCATGAATAGCTGCTGCAACATGCTGTAATTCTGCATTTCTCTCTGCATTTTTTTTATGATGGTTATATTTCAGTCTGTGAATATTACATAATGTAGATATTTGACATCTGTATGGCCACGTGTTAGTTTGAACAGCGTTGTTCTGTACGGATCAATAAAGCAGCTGTAAACTAGTCCACCATCGATCTGTTTGCTACTTGCAGGCCTCAAAAGGGTTTTGACTTAGCAGAAAAACAGAAAGGAAGGTTTTGTCCTGATGTGACCTTCGCTCTGGACTGTTTGTTGGTTCTTCAGATGGGAAGCTGTGAGTAATTACAATGGAATGATAGTCACCATCACAAAACAAGACCAGACTGGGAAAATTGGTCAGGAAATGTGGCTTTTGTTTTATGTAGTACATGTGTGGTAAAGTTTGGTAAGGTGTTGTATTACTGTGCTATTTTCCTTGAAGAGTCAGAACATAATGTACATAATACATGTATATTTTCATTGTTTTGTTGTTAGCGCTCTATTTTGATTGCCTTGTTTTTTAATGATTTAAAAAGTGATTGTCATGTCACCATAACGAGTCCTGTTGCGATGGTCTCCTTGCAGCCGTGGCAGTGCTCTCCATAACGGGCCCAGTAGTGCTTTTTACAATAGAGCTGTCCCTCTCTCTCGTAGTACCATCTATACAGGATGCAGCTACATTCACAACACCTAAGAAGAGAGGGAAGCAGGGAAGAGAAAGTTGGGTGGAAAACGATGAGATTTCAGAAAGATGATACAGGAGAACTAGATTAAAACAGGCTCTAAGATATTTTAGAGGTTCAAGTAAAGTAACGTGACCCTCAACAGTCGCCGACACTTGAGACTTGAGAAAAGCTGACTGGTTTAGCCTATTTTTTAACACACAGTATAATATGTCAGTGATATCCAACTCCCCACACCTCTTGACTCGATCAACCCTGCCTGTGCTGAATGGCAGTGGGATCACTTTATTAGTCCCAAAGCTGTGGTTATGACACTAAGCTGCTGCTGTTTTTCCAACATGCCTGGGAGAAGTACAGCTATTTGTATTTTAGTGAAGGTGTTGAAATGAAGCAGAACAAGTCTGATTTCACCATGAAAGAGCATTTTCAGCCTCTTGCCAAATTGGTTTTGCCTCTTACTCATAGTCTCATTAGTCCATCAGGCCTTCACAAAAACATTAGCCTAATGTTATATTCCCATGGGCCCACAGAAATAAAGAGAGCAAGAGAAGGCTAGAATGCTATTAGTGCAAATATTATTTCTACTTCTAAAACACTCCTCCTTTAAAAGCAGGGCAGCATGTTCACTGTTACTCCTTTAGAATCTGCAAACAGAAACTTTCAGTGGTGTCTCTGCTAAAGCTGGATATGAGTATTACCTATGTACAATAAAAACCTGCTTTCTTATCTTTCCAACACTACAACCGGAGTGGGAGGTGACTTCCTGGACAGAATACGGGTTTCCTCTCTTCCAGCCTCTACACTAAATGCCATGCTGCTCTGATAATAAGCATTGAAAGGCTTGCCTTACTTCAGAGAATAAAGTTGGAGCAAGAAAGACTCAACTTTCCTCCATTATTAGAGACACTTACTGACAGCATTTCACTGTCTGTGTTTCTTCTCTTTCCATTGTTGCTGGTGTTGGCAATGTAAAACATGTCACTTTGCACTTTAAATGGCAGAAAATGGAAAGATGTTGCCATTGGTTTACAGGGAGGAGCTCCTCTGTCATCTGTAGCTAATACCTGAGACCTCTGATAGCTGTAATTATGAACTTAATAGGACATGAATAGAATAAATACTATTAGTTTGCCAATACTATATCTGCTAGGGATCCAGAGCATTTTGGGAAGTGCTGGTAGACCTCTACAGACCTGCCTCACATTTGTCACTCAGAAAATAATTTGGTAATAAAACCCTTGGACATCTGCACGTTTATTTTTGAACTCCTCCCTTTGTTATTGTGCTGCTGTGACGGATGTGGAAGCTTCTAGCTTCACATTTGTGATTCTGCTTAACATCTGGTCTCAGGAAAACCCAGGTCTCAGCATATACTTTATATCCACTCGCTGTGTCCAGCTGCCACCCATTTCCTCCCATCTCTCTATTCCTCCAGCTCCAAATATCTGTCTCGTCTGACATGTCTTATCTGTAGTTATTCATAAACTGTTCTCTGTTCCTGTTCACTACAAGTGGAGCTGGGGACACCTGGTGTACATGAAAACAAAGATGTCAGGAAATGAACTTGGGTCAAATGTTAATATTCTAGTTACGAATCCACACTGGTTTCCTCCCTTTTCTGTCTGTTTTGCTCTGTTGGACTTCCTTTAAAAAACAACAAAAAACTGTAGAATTTACAAAAAAAAAAAAGTTTTTTATCTAATTGTTTTGTGTGGAAATGTAGCAGGAGTATTGCCTCAATAATGTATGTATCTAGTATGGAGTTTATTCTATATGTTTATCACGGTGCTGAGGAAGAGTTGAAGGGTAAAAGAAATGAGGATCAAAATAAACAGAAACTGAAAATATGTAATTTTACTTTGCCCTGTCCGGTGTTTCAATTCCTGGCAAGGAATGAGCATTTCCTGATATTGGAGGGGTTTCACAACAGCTTGTACACATACTCATGTCTGATGTAAAAGTAAAGAGAATATTGAAGCACAGGTTGGTCTTGTGTCTGTTGTGGGAGACTTCTGTTTGAGGAAGTATTGCAGATGTTGATCAACAACTTACTTAGGTTCTATTTTACTAACTTAAGACCCCTCTTTCGTACTCTCTCTTTTTCGCTTCCTTGAACATGCATTTCGCCAATTACCAACAGCGGCTCTTACCGTCCTTTCATTCCCCTTCGAAACCTCTGGTCCCTCCGTGACATTCTGCCCTGGCAGTTCACAGATAGGCAAGTGTGTCTGAGAAGTAATCCAGCTAGTTAAGAAAGGAACCTGAGCTGCATGAATACATCAGCAGCTCATACATTTGCGTTGCTGTCGTGGTAGCAGGCGCAGTCTCTTCTGTTTTTACACTCCATGAGCCAAAAGGCTTCCTGTATTTGAGCTCATGCTGTGCTATGCAGAGTAGCTGTGCGACAAAAAACTCAGACCCACTGACACCAGCTGGCCAGCCTGCTGGCAGCCGAGAAACAGACCTATCCCAGTAAAGAAGTTCAGCTCCACCCTCCTCCTGTTCCTCACATTACGAAGACTTCTTATGGATACAGTTACACTCCAATGCAGAGTATGAGAGAGGTAACTTTACAGACTGGTAGATGATTACCTGCCTGTGTGTTTATATGAGTTTATATATGCAAGTGTGTGTTTTTCTCTGAAGTGGTGTGAGTTTTGAAAAGAGCTTTGTTCCCATTCTTACAGGCGTAATCTCTTTATGAATGCCCCAATTACTGCACTGTCCTGATCCTGCAGTAAAACACTATTCATCACAATAATCCCAGAGGGAGCTCTAAGTTAGAGCAGAAAAGAGAACAGCTCAGAATTAGATTAGATAGATTAGAATCAAAAAACATAGTAACAGTCAATCATGTATTATGGGGTGTACTTTTTTCACGTTGCATTTTTGGTAATTCATCCACTTATAAAACTGAAGTATTTGTTTGCATCCATGCATCTCAGCTGTAAACTACATAACACATTTTTTATGCATGTACAACCTAGTCAGTCATTGTAGCTGTTTTAAAATAACACGTGAAACTGTTGTCATAGGTCATTTTGTTTATTTGAGAGAGAAATGTCAGAAGCGTACAAAAGTGCAGCATATTCTTTATGGGTGACATTCAAAAAACACAGATGTTAAAAACCCATTGAGCTACATGAGAGGAAACACAAACACAAGGTCAAAATGACATTCAATGTTTTTTTTATCCTAATGACATCAGAGAATATGTTGTGATTCAGCACACATTCATTGTCAATGCAGTAACAGAGCACTTATATTTATCACAATAGTACACACACAAAGGAAAAAACTGTAAAAGCCCACACAAAAACATCTCAAATATTCAAAACTGTATTCATTCACTTTAAGTAGTAACATGAGATTAAATAGATAAATGTAGCTGATTCTGCTTTTTCAGCATAATTTAAAAATACTAATAAATGTGAACAATGTTCCAACAATGTGAAAGGAGGCACATAAAAAAAAAAAGAAAAACACAATAATCCACACTCCTCATTTAAATGCACTATCATGTTTTCTTATATTACCTCACATTTAGTTTAGTGAATGTAAAAGCTTAAAGAAAAAACTTAAATTAACCCAAATTTTACACTAATACCAATTAGTGTTATATAGCTACAAAACAGCATCTTTAGAGTTGTGAATTGTGTATTAAAAGGTGAGGACCTTCGGTCTCTACATTTAATAATGCTGCAGCCCAAGTACAGTTAAAATGAACAGACTGCTTTTCAGTGATCAGATAATAGCCAGTCAAAACCCCTCGCCATTAAAAAAAAAAAAAAATCCATTTGAGTGTCTTGTTCCCTAAAATAGCATCTGTCCATTTCTCTGTCCATACACATTACAGGACAGCCAATAAATGTGAGTAATTGAAACAAACAGTACACTCTGCAGAGCCAAGGAAAACCCAGCCTAACTTGATAAGAATATGGCTTTACAGAATCTTTTTAAAAAGTTGTCAGCATGCAGACAGGTCTGAAGGAGCTGCCCTGAGGAAGCCCCTCTTATCAGTCTTCACCCAGAAGATTTGTGGTAATACTTGAATAGGAACACAAATGTTGTTCAACACAACAACAATATGAAAAAATTGTATTATAACAGTGTGATCTCACAATTTAAGTAGAAGTCGATCTTTCAGTTCAGTAGGTCACAGCCTGGACCCCCAGGGAGTCACGAGGTGATTAATGGGGCGGTGGGTGACTATTACAGCGAATGTATCCCCATATACAGTTACAATAACTTGTTCTTCTGTGAAATGGTGAATAATTTTAATTTTGACTAGTCTGTTTCTAATATTTCAAATTCTTTTCACCTGTCGCTCCTCACCACTGTGTATGGCAACCCTGCAACTGAGAGTTTAAGAAGTGATGACTGTAGCAGGCTGAGAACCACTGAGCTTTTCTGAAAAGACCCCTGGACAAAGTCTAAACAAATAACATTGTAACATGTGCAATGTGTTAAAGCTTTAACTTCTATGGCAAAAAAGACATTTACTATCTAAAGTCATGCAATAGCACCACTGTTGATGAGGTCACTTTCTGTCTGGTCTCTCACTTCCTCCTTCGAGCACAGTATTTACCCTGACAGCCAGGCCCTAAATACCAGAACAGAGAAAATGACTCTTCACTTTGGACACCTTTAGACATGATATGGGTAAACATACATGCTACTGTGACACCTGAGTTAACTGAAGACTTTCAGGTAAAATTAAGGCATTAGGTTTAGTTACACTTCACTCTAAGAAGGATCATATTGAGAACAGCTTCACTGTGATGTTATCTCTGTTATAGGGGTATTTCTTCATTTGCATTTGCTTCACACCCACATAGTTCCTGTATTTTTACTGGCATGTGTTAAAACATCACAGTTCTGTGGAACCTCCTTTTTTCTTTTGTACCAGAGTTTTAGAGAAAAAGGTGTTTTTACAAGAGAAGCTTTTCCCAGTGCCTCTGTTGAATTTAGTGTGTTCAGGCATCATATATGAAAGCGATAATAACTTTCATGATAGTCAGCATCAAACGAAATGTATAAAATGTCTTTTCTTTTCTTTAAACCAGAAGGAAAAAGCCCTTTAAAGCTTTGTTGTGTACTAGTCTTTCTTAACTTCATCTGATTTTAATTTTATTTATTTATTTATTTTTGGGCTTGTATAGATACAATTTCCTAAAACAACGACGTGTATGATTTTTACCTCGGTAGCCACCAGCTCCCAGTAAGGCCTGCATGGCTGCATATTTGGCTGCCTTCTGTGCCTTGGCTGTGTAGGCCAAGAAAGTAAAAAGGAAAGATATTCTGAGTCAGCATTGAAACTAAATATTAAAAAGTTGCTTTACTAAACAGTAATTGATGATCATCCATATCATGACGTGTGTTTGAGATATCTGTGCATTGATTCAGGACATGCAGTATGTGTGTGAAACAACTGAGGCTAATTTTATGTTTATTCCAGTGGACATTGTGAGTTCTTACATTTTTGCCCGGCCCCTGTATATCCTAGAGAACAATAATAGGAAAGAAACTCAGGATAAAGGCTTCTGCTTCGTGTGTGTACAAGGTTTGTCAGAATTTTCAATGTTTTGCTTATTCGGTTGTTACATTCGGTTGAATGTCAGAAAGAGAACAAAAAAAAAAACAAAGTTTGTGTCTTACCTGGATAGCCTCCACCAGCTGGCCCACCATAGCCAGTGCTCACACCCCCTGCTGGAACAATGGCCACATTACAGCTTGCATCACCTGGTGCACTTTCTGATTTAACTGATTCACCAGCAGGTAGCTATAATGCATTTACTGTCCAGTTGTCCGAATTTGTTTTCATGCCACAAAATGTAAAAAAAAAAAAAGCTAACTGTTACACATTGAGGTTACTGTGCTGTGCTTTGTTTAAACTGACCTGGCAAGCCACCTGCTCCTCCTATTCCCTGGCCTGTTCCTGCAGGACCTCCAGCCCCTCCTGTTCCTGCTACACTACCTGAACAGGTAAGTGAGTATAAACATTTAGAAATTAATCAAGCACCTAAAACCATAAAAGATTGTCACATTTTTGACAGACTTTTACCACATTTTTCACCATTCTGCAAAAACACCAGACAGATTGTACAGGATGTGACCTGCCACAGTCATTAAATCATCTGAGTAATGTAGTCATATTTAATATAATTGAAACTGCCTTCATATTTTAATTATTACACCTGTTTTGTATTTTCATTAACTAGAAACTCACCTGGGCCGCCTCCAATGACACCTCCCGTTCCTGCACCAGGAAGCCCTCCTACTCCCGCACCAGGAAGCCCTCCTACTCCCGCACCAGGAAGCCCTCCTACTCCACCTAATGAACACAGGTGTGGTTGAGCTGTATTAGCTCACATAAATGACCAGTAACATAAATACAATCCAGTTAAATTAATTACAGTACTTTGTGCAGAGGAAAAAGGAACACAAACCCTCAAATTTAGAATCCCCCAAATTAAGGGTTTCCTTTTTATTGCATCTTTTGTATTAACTTGTATATCAGTGCTCTAATATGGAAATGTTGCTATTGTTTATTATTTTGCCCTCAGTAAATTAATCTTTTTTTTTTTGTTTGTTTGGTGCAGAGATCTATTTCCATCTCCAACTCAGAGGATCCTAATGAAATGTTTTGGAGCTTAAGTCTAGAAATAGAAAGGTAATGTTATTATCTACAAGGTATTTATTTCCTGAGAACTAGTTTAAGCTGCCACTAACTATCAAAACTGTTTGATAAGTATTATATACACTAGAGGATTTTACCTGGTCCAAAGCCAGTTCCACCCAATGATGAGCCATAACCTGGTTTAAGAGCCTTCCTTGTGCCAGCTAATTGGCCACCAGCTCCATATCCACCAGCCCCACCGGGTCTAAAACCCCCTGGTCCAGTTCCAGCACCCCCTGGTCCAAAGCCACCAGTTCCAGCACCTCCCGGTCCAAAGCCACCAGTTCCAGCACTTCCCGGTCCAAAGCCACCAGTTCCAGCACCTCCAGGTCCAAAGCCACCAGGAAACAGATCTAAATATATAAGCACTACTATACACTACATATATATAGTATTAAAGAATGAATGATGAAGAAAGTTTTGCTTTTAAATAGTCACATTTGAGCTTTCTCATGTCTTTTATTCTCGTTTGGTTGTTTGTGTCTGATTGTAAACTAATGTGATGTGTTCTAATGTAACTGTGCAGCATCATTTTGGCCAGGTCTCGCTAACCACAACCTCGCCTGATCATCCATAACCTGGGTAACCAAGAATGAGAAACACTGTTGTGCCAATAATGCTTCTTATAATGAAATCAATCAGATTTCATTATATCACTGTCTCCATCACTGTAGTCAATATTTGTGTATATATCACATGCCTTATTATTTTAATTACACAGTACGTTCATTACCGGATTTAGAAGGTTTTCTTTTTCCTAATCCAGGTCCAAAGCCTCCAGGTCCAAAGCCTCCAGGTCCAAAGCCTCCAGGTCCAAAGCCTCCAGGTCCCGTGCCGACACCACCTGGTCCCAAGCCTCCTGGTCCCGTGCCGACACCGCCTGGTCCCAAGCCTCCGGCTCCTGTACCGGCACCACCTGGTCCAAAGCCACCTGGCCCTGTACCGACACCACCTGGTCCCAAGCCTCCTGGTCCAAAGCCACCAGTTCCTGTGCCGACACCACCTGGTCCCAAGCCACCTTGTCCTAAGCCTCCGGCTCCTGTACCGACACCACCTGGCCCTGTGCCGACACCACCTGGTCCAAAGCCACCAGTTCCTGTGCCGACACCACCTGGTCCAAAGCCCCCTGGCCCTGTGCTGACACCGCCTGGTCCAACACCTCCAGGCCCATATGTTCCAGTGGCTGTTCCACCTGTTCCAAACCCTGCACCTGAAATGCAGCTATAGACTTTTAATAATCCTAAGTAGTTTTACACAGTTGATCTTAAAACACACGGTCATTATACCTGATTTAGGTGGCTTTCGTATCCCCACACCAGTATAAACACCAGGAATGGCCCCTGCTCCGCCAGGTCCTGTGCCAATACCACCTGGTCCAAAACCACCTGGACTGGTTCCAACACCTCCCAGTCCTGTCCCAGCAGTGATGGGTCCATATCCACCTGGTCCAGTGCCACCAGGTCCATAACTACCAGTACCAGGACCACCAGGCCCAAATCCACCTGGTCCAAAGCCACCTGGTCCAGTTCCATAGTCACCAGGCCCAAGTCCAGTGCCTGCTCCATAACCTCAAAAGAAATATTATTTCACTTTCACTGTTCTGTGTAAACTCTTGTATCAGTTTGTGTAGATTATGCTAGATATCTCAGTTCTTATCATACTTTTTGGTGGTTTGCCAGAGCCAAGTCCGAGTCCTGGACTTGAACCTGCATAACAAAACATATAAAATAAAACGCTGATCAGTATTTTAGTTGCAAATTGCATATGCAATTTAAATGAGATGTGTTCTTTTTCCATCAAAATCAAATTATTCAATTTTTATAGAGTGTAACTCACCACCAGGACCCACACCACCACTATATCTCCCTAGTCCACTGGGACCTACACCCAAACCTCTAGGACCAATTCTAACACCCCCGGGACCAACACCAATGCCTGTGCCTCCATAGCCTCCAGGCCCAGCACCATATCCACCTGGACCAGTACCATAGCCACCAGGACCAACTCCGCCTTGGCCTCCTGCTCCAAGAGTCCCATATGCTGATAGAAAGATAAAGAAAATTCTTTCACTGCTGAGTCTGAAAGTTGTTTTTGCTAAGAAGACGACTACATAGTTAAGTTTATAGAACCTTTGCCTGGTTTTCCTGCTCCCTGTCCCACTCCAGCTCCAGTTGGGTAACGTATACCTGAGAGAGAAAAAACATTTCAGGCATGATTTTGCTGTAATTTAGACTCATACTGTAATGTAGCATTACCTCCACCTGGCAAAACTCCAGCTGCACCAGCACCATAGCCTATGAAATGTATAAATAAATGTATCAGCATAAATGTTTGAGGTGAACAAGCAAACATTTCAGAAATTAAACATCATAGTAGCTCACTTTTTCCAGGTTTAAAGCCTCCTGCTCCTACTCCGCCAGGCCCACCTGCTCCAGGCACCAAGCCTCCTCCAGCACCTCCTGGACCGCCTCCAACTGCGCCAGGACCGCCTCCAACTGAGCCAGGACCACCTCCAGCTCCTTGTCCTACCCCACCAACTCCGGGTCCACCACTTACACCACCTGCTACCGACCCATCAGGTCCGTATGCTGCATTCAAAACATAAACAACAGGTCTTTTTCCTTGGGTGATAGGGATGACTATTTTGTTAAATTAAATTTTGATACACATTTATATAGACTGAGCGTTGTAAACATGGAAATAGCACCTTTGGGTGGTTTTGGTGTTCCTCCTACTCCACTAGTTGCACCTCCTGGTCTAACTCCAGTTCCAGTAGCAGGACTGTCCCCTCTTCCCACACCTGTTACACCACCTGATACTCCTCCGTCCCTTCCTGCACTGGTAGGACCCCCTCCTACTCCTCCTGCTCCTCTGCCTGTACTACCTCTTTCTCCATCAGGGCCTCCCTCTCCATCTCCCTCACCTGGTGTGTCACCTCTGGGGACACCTGTAGGAAGAACACGGAAGGACATCAGACCTGTTTAAAATGTAGGATTAAAACTGGAACTGAAATGATTACATCCGAACCACCTTTACCGAAGAGAAGCGTGATGAGTACAGTCCACAAGATGCCATTTTCAAAACAATGAAACATTTGTCAGTATTGTTTTTTAAAATCTTAAAGGCATAATGTCTTCTGAGAGTGTTGTGAGACTTGTGTAAGTAAGGGGAAAGGACACCATTTAAGTGCTGCTTTGGATATAGAATAGATTATCTTTGTATAATAGATGTTGAAACAGGGATTGTGATGATCACTCAGTGGAGATCTTATCTTACTTGTGTTTTTGTAGCATTAATCAGCTTTTTGCTCATGGCACTTTAAATTAAATTGTAAATTGCTTAAGGGGAAATTTCAGTTTATTTTATTCACCTGGGGGTTTGAGAGGTTTGGGTCCAGGCAGTGTCCCGCTTGACAGATCACCACCAGAACCTGCAAAAAATGAACTGAATTTTAAGGGATCAGGAAATATATTCCTTGACTGGAGGCTCTTCCTATCATTGTGAAGCAGAATTCACCAAGCGTTGGATTGTTCACCCACTAATAGGGAACGTGTGCTGGGTTTAGACCGTCGTGAGACAGGTTAGTTTTACCCTACTGATGATGTGTTGTTGCAATAGTAATCCTCAGAAGCAGGAATTTTAGTTAGAAACAACTAGGCCATGAATTCCTCTGTAACTGTGTCTGTCCAGTGGGAAATCTCACCTCCAGGTGACCGAGTGACATGTCTAAGTTAGCACTCAATTGACATGACAGGTAAGGCGTTTGTGTGTGTGTGCATGTGTGCGTGTGTGTGTGTGAGAAACATAACCCTACTTACCAACACCTGCCCCAGCTGTTTGAAACAAGAGTAGAAATAGTAGTAAGAGAAATCGTAACGATAACACGTATCCTTTAACAGTTTATGGAGGTTTACATACCACTTGGTGGCACAGCTCCACCAGCACCTGTAATGACAGAAATGTTGTCGTCAATCAGAAATAATGTGAAAAATACAATATATTTTTATGCATAAGAAGATAAATCTGATTTAAATGACATCACACACTAATATCAGTGCTTGGGATACTTTATACCGACTTACCAGGAGCAGTTCCCGTGGAACCTGAAGAATATGAGAACAAAATTGTTTTGTTATTGAAAATACAAAGTACATTTGTTGAGCCTTTGTACATAATTGTATCTGGGCCAGATACACAGTTCCCCCCAAAATTCATCAGAATTACCCAGAGTGAGGATATGGTGGCCTTTCAATATTGATATATAATATAGTCTCCTTCAGAACTTCTTGAATGTTTTGTTTGTATATTGCCTCTTCACAATTGAGCTAATTTAATTTAATAAAATTTAATTCTAACACAGTTGAACAGTCTTTAATGAGTTCAAATGCTTTATAACACAGGTGCATTACAAAGATCCAGCTCATTAGCATTTTCATGACTTTGCTTTCTACCAGATTAATTTCAAATCTGTTCACTTGGATAATAAGCTAGCAAGAATAATGAATAATAATAAAAAGTCAGCCTTTGGTAAATGAATAAACACACAGTGCTCACAAATATGTCGGAGCTCTGGGTAAGAAACAAACACTGACCTGGAAGTTCAGTCCCATTCATTCCTGTTTAACAGAAGCATTTTAAAGAACATTAAAGTGGGACAACAACAGCTGAGACTACACCACTACTGCTTCCAAAACACTCTTGATTTAATTAGCAGTCAAATAAATTAACAGTAGCATAAATGACCAAAATACCTGGCCTTGCTCCAATGATGGGGATTCCTGTTCCAATCAGACCATCTCCATCACCTCCTGTGCCCACGGGTCTGCCAGCTACACCAGTACCTCCTGTTTAAATATTGACGTTTTAGCCTTTTCACATCTAGACCGTTTTTTGCAGTGCAATGTTAACAGTTTTGTGTGTTTTATATTTTAGGTAATATTTTTGTCTCCTGCTATGATTGTCATTTATGTATAAAATCTGCAGGAATTCAAAGTAAGAAGCGACGAGTTTAAACACACCATCTCCACCTGAACTTCCAGACCCCTCTATCACACTACCAGCACTACCATCACCTGAAATAAGGAAAATATGAGATTTAAATTGAAATCATATACATTGTAATTGTATTGTAGTGGTAATATATTACTAAATATCTTTTTTTTTTTTTCACCACCATCTTTGTACTAACTTTGTGCACATACTACCTTCTGTTGCTGGGACTGGTGTGCCGCCTTTGGCTTCAAGTCCTCCTCCTGATCCAGCAGGCACAGATCATCACTCATAATTTGTCTAAGTAAGTGACCACTATCAAGACATGTTTTCTAGGTAATAGAAAGCAGAATCTTACCTCTGGGTCTAGCTGTTGTCCCTGCAGTGCTGCCAGTGCCAGTGACATTTACCAAAACAGCAGTGCCGGTCCCTGCTCCTGCCCCAGGTACAACTCCACCAGGTTGCCCTACAGTTTATAAAAAATATCTCACCTAGTAAAGTCCAAATGGTGCCTCATGTCAACCAGGAGCAGTTCCCATGTCAACCAGGAGCATAATATAGACAAAAAGTTAGACTTTACAGAGTTAAACTGCTGTAAATACTGACTACTCAATTAATAGAAACTGTTTTTAAAAGACATTTGTTGGGATAGATGGGTCTAATAAAGTAAACTGGGTCAGTTGTGCTAATCACTTTCCAGCATGGTTGAAAAAAAATATTTTTAAATAAAATGTGTAAAAGTATTTTACCATACTGAAATATATCAAGATGTAAGATAGAAACTTTAAAACCTCTTTTGTCCTCCCCCATATTTACTCATATTTGCTCCTCATCTGCGAAAGTGTTAAAACTACTGAAATAAAACAAATATTAAAAGTATACTGTATTTAAAGTATTTAAAATGTTACTTTTTACATATAGTTTTTATTGCATTTTTAATCACAGGCCAGGTGTAGTGCAAGGGTCCTACGATTCCTACAAACCACCAGCAGAGGTCGGTGAAGGAATAGTGAAAATTGATTTAAATAGATTTCCAGCATGATTCAGATTTAAATAGTAACTCTCTTCTGAAAACCAACCTGGACCACCAGTGCCAGTTCCAAAGCCTCCTGGTCCATCACCCCCTATGAAATTACACAAGATGACAAATGGACTGTAAGAAACTTTGAAGATGGTGTATCATTAAAACAACAAACTGAAAAAAAAATCGGTGCCAACAGAAAAAAAATCTGTATTGCTCCCATTTTGCAATTCTCAAGTATCATACATGAATAACTCACCACCTCTTCCTACTCCACCTCCAAGAACCCCACCTGTTCCACCTTGACCTACACCAGGATTATATAAAAAATGGGTTTTTTTGCTGAAAGTTTGCTGAATCATCTATCATCTTGCTTTAATGAACAAATACTGAACATTCTGGTACCGTATTTAGGAGGTTTTGACCCGGTTCCATAGCCTGTAAATAACAAAAATCCTTTAGGGATTACACCAAATTAGGATTTAGTTTAGCTGGACTTTGGTAAAATCTGTCTTGTACTAAATTCAGTTTTTCACCAGAACCTGTTCCATATCCAGCTCCCGGTCCAAAGCCCGTCCCAGGCACAGGTCCAACTCCAGGCACATATCCACCTGGTCCATATCCTGTGACAGAAAATAAAAGATGTGCTCATCACAAAATGATTGAGTTCAGTAACACCTTTGTCTGCATCCAGAACTATCCATTTCACCTTGTAATAAAGCTGTTACAGCAGAGGTATTCTGGAGGTTAAACTTCACAAATCAGTATTTTTGTATTAACAATGTGAAATTAAGATAAGCAACTGTGAAAAGGTACAGAAGGAGGAAAGCGTAGAATGTTCATGATTAGTTAGTGCAGGTGCATAATATGTGAAATAGTGTTTCTTTGTTTTAAACAGTTTCTGGGATATTTTTGTTATTCTCTTTGAACCTTCAGCACTACCTGTTCCAAAACCACCTGGTCCACCTCCAGTTATAACACCTGTCCCACCAGGTATCCCACCGGTCCCCAGTCCTGCTCCAGGTCCACCGCCAGTTGTTATGCCAACCCCTCTTCCTGGGACCCCTCCACCTACTCCAAGCCCTGAACTTGGCCCAACTCCACCAAATCCTCCTGCACCTAGAGTACCTGCAAGTTGACCTGTAGTAAACAGCATATTACAATATATAAACTAGTTGGGTAGCACACAAAACACTTCTGACAAACAACGGGTCATTTTTATAGTAGACATATTAAGCACAGTTAGATATTATTTGTATTTAATTATGTTTGTTTGTTGAACTAAATTACGTGAAATCACAGATTAAATGAGTTAAAGTTATTATAAACTGAACAGGTCTGGTTGATGACACACACATAGATCTGACTTTAGTAAATCTTTTAGAAAGTAGTTTCTTACCATATTTGCGGGCTTTGGCACCAGCATAACCTGCCAAATGCAGACATTTCAAGATCTTGTCAAGAGTACTGTCTCAGACATGTCTCTGTATTTAAATACATCTTACATCGTACCTCCAGATCCATAGCCAGTGCCAGCTCCACCTGGTCCAACTCCCCCTGGTCCATAGCCAGTGCCAGCTCCACCTGGTCCAACTCCCCCTGGTCCATAGCCAGTGCCAGCTCCACCTGGTCCAACTCCCCCTGGTCCATAGCCAGTGCCAGCTCCACCTGGTCCAACTCCCCCTGGGCCATAGCCAGTGCCAACACCACCTGGTCCGACTCCTCCAGGTCCAACACCACCTGGTCCAACTCCTCCTGGGCCATAGCCAGTGCCAACACCACCTGGTCCGACTCCTCCAGGTCCAACTCCACCTGGTCTGACTCCTCCTGGGCCATAGCCTGTGCCAACACCCCATTGTCCAACTCCACCTGGTCCAACTCCTCCTGGGCCATAGCCAGTGCCAACACCACCTGGTCCGACTCCACCTGGTGCGACTCCTCCTGGGCCATAACTTGTACCAGAACCACCAGGCCTCACTGCTCCAGTGCCTGTTCCTGTACCTCCAAGTGCTCCACTTAACATGCCTATGATGAGACAAGTCAGTTTTATTGATATTGTTTGTTAAACACATTTATACATTAATAAAACAAGTGCATACATTTTCCCAATTATTTGACTATTCTTACCATATTTACGAGCTTTGGCACTGGCATCATAGCCTAAAATACAAACATAGTAATTATGCACGGGCTGGCATTGCACAATTATGAGCAATCCTTTTCAACAACCTAAACCTACGGTTTCATAGTTACCTCCAGGTCCTGTTCCTGGTCCTACTAATCCAGTTCCAGTGCCTCCTGGCCCATAACCCACTCCTCCAGGGCCGGTTCCAGCACCACCTGGCCCAAAACCCACTCCTCCAGGGCCAGTTCCAGCGCCACCTGGCCCATAACCCACTCCTCCAGGGCCAGTTCCAGCGCCACCTGGCCCATAACCCACTCCCCCAGGGCCAGTTCCAGCGCCACCTGGCCCATAACCCACTCCCCCAGGGCCAGTTCCAGCACCACCTGGCCCATAACCCACTCCTCCAGGGCCAGTTCCAGCACCACCTGGCCCATAACCCACTCCTCCAGGGCCAGTTCCAGCACCACCAGGGCCAGGTCCCATACTTGGGCCAAAACCAAGTCCTCCTCCTGGTCCTCCTCCTAGACCTCCAGCTACACCAGTGCCTGCACCAGCTGGCTGACCTGGGGAGATTAAAGGAATTTGTGTTTCTCCTCAGTAACTAAAAGTTGTTAAATACACCAGTCATTTTGTGTTTCTCACCATATTTGCGTGCTTTGGCTGAGCCAGGACCATAACCTGTGGCACAAGTAAACATTTCATAAACTGACCGGTGTAAACATACTTAAAAAATCTAAGTTAATATTTATATGGATATTTGTTATATTTTCATGGGTGCACTCCATAAGGTATATTAAGGTCACCTTAATAAATATGCTACTCTAGATTTACCTAAACCAGGTATACTGCTGGTTATTCCAGGCCTGTTACCTATTCCGACTCCGCCTCCAAATCCAGGGATCGTTCCAGGTCCCACTCCTGTTCCGCCGCCACCTCCAAATCCAGGGACGGTTCCAGGTCCCCCTCCTGTTCCGACGCCGCCTCCAAATCCAGGGACAATTCCCGGTCCCCCTCCTGTTCCGACGCCACCTCCAAATCCAGGGACGGTTCCAGGTCCTCCTCCTGTTCCGACGCCTCCTCCAAATCCAGGGACAGTTCCAGGTCCCCCTCCTGTTCCAACGCCACCCCCAAATCCAGGGACAGTTCCAGGTCCACCCCCTGTCCCCACTCCGCCTCCAAATCCAGGAGTGACTCCCGAAGGGAGTCTTCCAGCTCCTTGACCAAGTGCACCTCCTCCAGCTCCAATGCCTCCTGATTGAGAGAACAAACAGGTGAGATTAGAAAAATGCCATTTGAAAAACATTTTAAAGTTCATGCTAATGCCTCAATTGACACCATATCCAATGAGTCTATACCATATTTAGCTGCAGCTTTTGCTGGATTCTTCGATTTTCCTGCTCCTGTAATTGACATAATTAAAGAAATGCTCAATACATTTCTTCCTTTACATTTTTCAACAGTTTCACATACCTTGCCCTACAGCATCAGAGTTAATTGCATTTCTTGTTCTTGTGTACCTGATTTTGGTGATATTAGAGGATAGCCACGGAAAACTCCAGGCAGCTGCTGTCCACGGCCATCTAAGGCAAAAAACACACTTCAGAGACTTCAGAGACAGACACTTACGTAAAATAATAAAGTAATAATGATAATAAAGCTTGGAATAACATCTGTTATTATTAAGTGGTCATGTAATATTAAATGCCAAAGTAATGTATTAAAAACTGCTTTAAAAAAAACACAGTTTAGGACTTTATGGCACTTACTGCCTGCTCCTCCTGGTCCTGCACCTGTCTGGCCGAGTGCTCCCATACCTGTGAATAAATACAAATAAAAGCAGCAGCAACAGGTCAACCCTCAGTTTGTGCACAGAACTCAGCAACTCAGCTGGACTCAGCATCCAGTTTATCTCATCTCTCCCATCCAGAGAGTGCAAAAATGTCAGTTTTCCATCTTTGTTACTTCAGCTGCAAAAGGGTGGTAATAGACATCGAACACAAACACACACACACACACACACACACACACACACACACACACACACACACACACACACACACACACCGGTCTGAGGTCCAAGTCCAGATCCTGTGGCTACTCCAGGGAGAACACCACGGCCTGCGAAACCTAGTCAGAGAGATGAAAAGACAGAAAAATCACACAAGTGAATCTGCCAAAATGATATATTATGGTAATGCTTAATATATTGTATGTTCTGTATCTTTGTTATATGCGAAGTGCAACATACCTTGGCCTGGTACAAATCCACCTTGATAGAGTCCAGGAATCCCAATTCCTGTGTGACAACATACATAAGTTCAGAACAGCACCCAAAACAATTCAGTGTTTCTGGTTGATCATAAAATACATATTACGTCGTAATACGTCATCTTTCACCTGGAATTTGTTTTGATGCTTTACCGCCGCTCTTTCCTCCGGCAGTAGTGCCAGTCTGTGACGGAAGCAAAACTGAAACAGGAAGGAAGTAAAAAAAAAAAAAAAATCTTGGACAAAATCTAACTTTTATACAGAGTTGAAATAGTAAAATGGCATTGTTTATTCGGGTAGTTCTTAGTGTTTGAAGCGTATTGTAGATTAATAGGAATTAATAGGAAACAGTGACTTACAGTGCAGTTAAAAATGTTTTACTAATACTAGAATAAAATATGGTAGAATACAAATCATATTATCTACCTCCACCAGGTCCAACTCCTGCTCCTCCGGGTCCAACTCCTACACCACCGGGCCCAACTCCTACTCCACCTGGCCCAACCCCTGCACCACCTGGCCCAACCCCTGCACCACCGGGTCCAACCCCTGCACCACCTGGCCCAACCCCTGCACCACCAGGTCCAACCCCTACACCACCTGGCCCAAACCCTGCTCCACCAGGTCCAACCCCAGTTCCGCCAGGCCCAAATCCTGTGCCACCAGGCCCAACCCCTACCCCACCAGGACCAAACCCTGCTCCACCAGGTCCAACCCCAGTTCCGCCAGGCCCAAATCCTGTGCCACCAGGCCCAACCCCTACCCCACCAGGACCAAACCCTGCAACACCAGGTCCAGTTCCTACACCCCCAAGCCCAAACCCTGCCCCACCAGGCCCATAACCTGTTCCTCCAGCTCCACCTAAGGTCAGAAAATACTGAATTCAGTCACATTTATTTATCAACACTGTGTCCTGTTCACAATAACCAGTGGTAGCATTTTGGTAGCTACCTGTTTTAGGAGGTTTAGAACCAGTTCCTCCAGTTCCTGGGTACTGAGCAACACCACCTGGTCCATAACCACCTGCATAGCCTCCAAAGCCACCTGTGTCGAGACAGAGTTTGTTTTAATTGCACATAGATAATTAAGGGTAGAAACATATAAAAAATATAAGTTGAGGTCTCTTTAAGGGAAAGAGAGCCATACATTGCTCAGTCAAATTATAATGTACTAGCAGGTACACTATTAAATGCATGATCTAACATTGTTAATTCATGAAACAGTACATAGTTTGATTCATTCACTTGCTTATAGGAAGAAAAATGAACATACTTATACTATTAAACAGACTTATACTTTCAAACCTGTTATTGGGTGTCATGTAAAGAAACAGTCGTAAACAAATGAAAACCACCGACCTCCAGGTATGTAGCTTGTTCCAGCTCCCAGCCCTCCAGCCCCCTGACCTCCTGTTCCAAGTGCTCCTGCGCCCAAACCTCCTGCCCCAAGGCCTCCATATCCTAATGAACAGATAAAAGAGAAACCATTCTTAGTGCTCCCACAGTTGCTGTAGTGACTACAATACATTATGTCATATTTAAATGAATGTAGTGTGTCCCTGTGCGACTCCACCCTTTTGTAATGGTATACATGTATGATGGCTGCCCGAGTGACACCTTACAAGGATTAACTTCTTCTTCGGAAGGGTTTGGAAGTTTTGTTTGAAGTGTTTGACTTTAAAAAAACCTTTTAAATCTCTTCAAAGCTTTGGCTGTAGATAGGTCAGTAACAGTTACAGAGCAGGAACTGAAGCCTGTGTGGGGAGGTGACTGGAAAAAAAAAATCACTGGGAGCCCAAGACAACTCCTTCATTCTGACAAAATCTGCTGGTGCATCAAATATAAATTAAATTCTTTGTCCTCCTGTTAATAAAAAAAAAAAAAAAAGCTGATACACATAATAGGATGTTTTTTCCACTCACATGTAATCTAATTATAAGCAGCTTGAGGTCACTGCACTCATGTAATGGTTTGCACAGTTTTGCCTTGTACTGCTTTTATGTATTTTTGAAATTACAGCAGTGTTTATAAATGCTCGCCTACCTTTGCTTGCTCAGGTGTAGCAGGATGTTTGTGTCTTATTCTTCAGGGTGGAGCAGAGTAAGACAAACACAGTTTGTGGGCATTATTGTGCAGAGTAGATGTGTGTGCTGAGATGGCGAGACGTTTGGTAAACTGGAAAGTGTGACATATGAGTCTGTTTTCTCTTATACTGACACATTTTCTACACGCTCAAATTATGGGTGCATTTCAGAATGTGTCATTAAGCTGAGCATTGTTTGGATATTATGAACAGGCAGGTTTAGGGAATACAAAAATATAGAGGCTTGAAATCCCAAAGCAGATCAGTCTTGAGTCTGACTGACATGAGATCTGTCCTTTATCAGGGACCTGCCAAGGTATTTAAATCTCATGCAATTAGGAAATGAAATAATGGTACATATATGCAATTCTTATCTTGCTGGACTGACTTAACTAGAGGAAAGACATTTAAAGTACCAGGGCTGACCCCTCATCCACCTGTGCAGAGGGAACTTCTCCTTATTGTGAAGTTTGAAACTTTGTCCTAGTACTGTGCTCAGTGAGTCTGATGTTTTAATTTTATTCCTGGGCACAAGAAAGACCAAACCTTATAATTTCATACTTCTATCTAATCTAATGTTTTATATTAAATATGTTTATGAACCAAAAAAAAAAAAAAAGCTCCATGCCTGCACCTTGTCCACCTGGACCAGTTTGTCCAAAGCCACCTGGACCAATTCCTCCAGGTCCAGTTCCATAGCCTCCAGGTCCAACACCACCTGGTCCAAACCTCCCTGATCCAACTCCAACTCCGCCTGGTCCCAGTCCTCCTCCTACACCTCCAGCTACTCCTCCATGCCCACCATAGCCAACTCCTACAGACAAGATACCAGGAAAATCAGATTTGCTTTTGCATGTATTTATTACTCCAAAACTCATAAATGATTGGATTTGTTTCCATACAGAGAGTATGTCCAAATTAAGGACTAATAGCTTCTGAGGATACAATGCAGAATCTTATTTAGTGTTCAAACAACAATCGGAAAAGCTTACCTGTTTTTGGAGGTTTGACACCTGTAGGGAGGAAACAGTAATGACAGATCAACACTAATATAATGGACACCAGTGTTCTACATATGGTGGAATAAACAGTCATTGGTGTAATAAAAATGTCAACCAGCCATATTTCACTTACCAGCCCCAACACCTCCAGGTACAACTCCTAGTCCACCACTCCCTGGACCAAAAGTGCCAGGACCAAAACCTCCTGGTCCGACTCCTCCTGGTCCGACTCCCCCTGGTCCTAAACCTCCCGGTCCAACTCCTCCTGGTCCGACACCTCCTGGTCCGACTCCTCCAGGACCAAAACCTCCTGGTCCTACTCCTCCTGGTCCGATACCTCCTGGTCCAACACCTCCGGGTCCAACTCCTCCTGGTCTGACTCCTCCTGGGCCTTGATCACCATGGACCCATGAAAAATACAGTCACTGTGACATTGTGAGTTGAACATTTCATACACACACACACACAAACACACACACACATTGCATTTAGATGTAGAGATCTACACTACAATGAGTAGAGATGTAGTAAAACAGAAATTACACACAATTACACAATTTCACATACACATTTTTAACCAGTTTCCTGTGACTAAAAATGAACATGAGGGATTTATTATGTGCAGGACAGAAAATGACCTTTTGTTTTGCTCTGCTTGTAACATAGATCCCCTCAGTGACTGATGTCATCTAAACAAAACATATTGAAAATAGAAGCATGATGATTGTCCAATATAACTGATGAAACAAACTTAAACCATTGTCTTTTTCATGATCAGAACTGAACATAAAAGCTCATGCCTGCGTGCTCGTTGTAGTGATACAGTTCACTCTCTTCTCTCAGTTAAACTAAGGTCATAATGAGTGTTTAGAAAAATCAGCAGAAAACATCCACCTCCTGATCCAGGCAGAAATCCAGTCCCGACTCCTCCAGGACCAAAGCCCGTTCCGGTCCCACCTGGTACAATGCCAGTTCCGGCTCCTATGCCAAGTCCAGCTCCTCCACCAGTGCCAGCAGGGATGTAAACGCCTGATATACAGAACCAGTTCAGAGTCACCAAATATATCTTTTTTAGGTTAGAACTTCTTTCAGCTGTGTTAAAAATTCTAACATTTTCTTATTGTTGCATTATAAATAAAACAAATTTACATGCAGAAAAAAATCTTTACATCAGCTGTATAATTAACACTTTCATGACCCGTGTTTCCACAAAATTTGTGGAATTTATGCATCATCTGTGAGGACTAATGAGGCATAATTTTCTGCTCGTCACCAGCACATAACGAACCTGTTTCCTTTGTCTAAATAACAGGGATTAGATTTAACAAATAGGATCAGATGCCGCACAAGCAGAGAGGAAAAGAGTGTGTGTGTCCTTATGTTTGTTTATGTGTGCCCGTTATTAGCGATTATCAACCCTTTGCTGTCTGCCTTAAGTTTCTCTGCAGCTGATAACAAACAGTGCTTCACCCAAAAGGCATGTTATTTTGGTCATAATTCTCACACTTTTCTGCACCTATGTTCTCTTTCACAAATCCCGACAGCCAAAAATAGAACCACAGACAGCGAACATCTATAAAAGGAAGTTTTTTAAGATCCCACAGTCCAGATGTGAAAAGAAGAGGTCTGTAGGGATTCCTAAAGAATGTGAGTTTCTAATCTCACAGTAATGCCATGTACAGGACATCAACAACACAGTAAATAACTTGACTCTTTTCTTTTGGGTGGAATCTTGAAATTTTTTCCTCTGGTGTTCTCCCCAGGAAATAAATCTGACTTTAGTGATCCTCTCACCTTTCCTCTACTGCCAGGTTGAAATATCACATCTACTCAATTGACTGGTACAAATCTTGGTTCCAGCACTTATGATTTTCAGAGGATGAACTGAAATGTCTTTTGCTTTCTTTTCAATGAGAAATGCAGCCTAAGAAGTTGTTTCTAATAGTCTGACGTTTTCATGAATGATGTGTGCTGAGATATTTTCAGTTTATTTATAAGTCAGTCTTAAAGAGACTTACATACAAATGTTCATTCAGTCTGCGCCAATAAAACCAAAACACACAAAAACAAATAATAACTTTCCTGACATCCCACTGAGCGTGCAGTGGTTCAGTGTGACCTTGAATAAATTCAAATCGCACAACAGCCTGGAACAGCTTTTTAAACCACCTTTGCTCCTCTGACAAGATAACGAAGAGCATGATTTGCTTTGTATCAGGCAACTTGAAGCTTAAACAGACAAGACAATGAGAGGATTTGGAGACATGAGGTCTAGAGCACACGGTTCTAGTTAAAGCTTTTAACAAGGTTCAGCACCTTATAAAAAGCTTTAACTAGAACCTTGCTGTCACCAGACAGAAGAGCAGAGATGAATAAAACACCTGGGCTTTGCAAATTCACAGAGAATAATTATGATACTGTGGTTGTCCAAGTATGTCCAAAGTTGTCCTTCGTTAACGTGTTTACTTAGTAAAGTAATCCAGACAAACATCTGGAAATAGAGTACTACATAGCTGTCTTCAAAAACTGTGTGGAAAGTTACAATGGCAGGGTTTTAGAATCATCCAACAAAAATGTCAACAAAGTTTTGTTTATAACCAAGAACAAAAGCACTCTGAGAGAAGCTGACAGTAAAGGTAGAGACACGGGCTCAGACTAACACCTTCCACCGATTATTAATCGGCTGCAGATAAATTTGATCTTTGAGTCAGGGTTTCCTAATCTGTTCAGTCTTAACCTCTTCAGTAGGTGAAGACTGAAAACTAGATGAGAGCTGCAGGATTGGAACTGATGATGATGTCTGTGATACCCCTTTAAAGCACTGCACAAATATCACCACACTGAAATAAATTCACTTCTTTAGTTAAATTTGGTTGCACATTTCTAGCAGTGTGCAAAAAAAAAAAAAAAATCAAGAAAATGAATATCATTCTCAATAATCTGCAACATCCCATGTCGGCTTGGATGGTAGACAACCTCATGATTATGATCACGATTATTAGCATCATTATCATGTGGCTGTGGCTCACAAAAGATCTTACAGAAAATGTACTACATTACCAGTAAACACAGCAGGACCCAAGTCCATGCATCCTTTTCTGCCAGAACTGTTGCATAAACTTTGACACCTGATCCACAGGTGCTGCACTGCTGGGCGCCACACAAAGTGCAATAAAAGGGACCCACCTCCTTGCAGTGAGGGTTTCCACAGAGCCAGGAGAAGGACTCCATGTAGGTATGTGACCACCGTCCCTCTCGCCATCTCACTCCCAAATGTCCCCCTCCTCTCCCAAGCTCCAGGTTTTATCCCCAGCAAACCTATCAGGGCTCAACGAGGCCTTTAGAAAGAAGGAGGGAAAGTGAGTGAGAACAGAAAAAAGGAAACAGGATGCAAAGCAGAAAACTGTAATTAGCTGAGAGACACACAGAAACATACACAAAGAGAGAGAGAAAACACACTAGATCAACTCATTAAACCAAATGGGGTTGTTCTAACCCCCCAGTGACTGTTAGGCTGCATTTATTCGGTTCTCTACTCTCATAAAGAGTAGGTGGGGAGCTTACAGAGAGAGAGAGAAATGTAGAGGAGGGGACGGACGATATGTGAGAGACAAGGAATTCTGTCTAAATATTGGGGGTCCCTGCTTTTCTTTTTCACCCCAAAAAGAAAAAGGAAACTGTGCTATCCTTATGGATACAGTGCTATGAAAACATGGGTAAACAAACACAGTACCTGAAAGCAGTGAAATCTGATGTCACTGAAGCTTTGACGTAGAATCTTCTGCATGAGACAGACGTTTTGCAGGAAAGAAAAAATACATATAGTATAGAAGAGGGGAGGAAAAATAACTTTCATTTATAGCTTGTTTTTCAAACATAGCAAATGTCAATTACATATTGTAGCCTCTTTAGCATGGCAAGCTATTACTGATTTAATCAGAAAGCATAGCAACATCTTAAAAGACATCATCAAAGATGTCTACCTGAGATGACAGCCAAGAGAAATTATATCCACAAATCTTTGTGGTTTTTGCTCATCACCTCATGCCCAGCAGACTCCCAGCTGTCACAGAGACACACCAGTCAGCGTACCTGGAAACAATCAGTGTTTTTGTTTGAGCTGGTGGGTTTGCAGGGGGTTTTTTCCATGTTTGGGCTGGTTGGTCCTGTCCCAGTTCCTGAGGGCCAATGTGAGAGTCTGGCAAGATCTAAAACATTTTCTTTGTCTTGTGGTAATAAGGCTGGAAACAGATGAAGTAAATCAGCTAATGGCACCTAAACACTGAGGGACTAGAGATGGGTGAAACACTGGAACCCTTAAAGAGAGCACTGTGATCATCCTGTGGCAGAAGAGTGTAGCTGTACGAGGACATGTACTCAACCCTACTCCTCTGTAGCCCTATGACCCATGGCTGAAGGCCACGTGGATAAACCAAACACAGCTAGAAAACCTACTTTTTAAAATCTAATAAAGTGTGAGTTTTCAGCATAAAATGATGAATCGTTTACAACAAATGCCTGAATGAACCAGAGCAGAAGGTAATGTGAGTTTGCAAATGTTTCTGAGATGTGATCATGCAGAAATCTTTGGCTCTTAGTTCTGTCCAAAGCAGGTCAATTAAAAAGAGCTGTATTGTATATTTGTATTTCTGCAAGGGTATGTGCTTGCACTGCCTGTCTGTGTATGTATGTTTGTATGTGTTTGTGGTAAGAGAGAAAGAAGGAGAGAGGCAGTGCTACCTGAGCATCCATAATTGGTCTGAAAGTGTAGTTTTGTTGCTCTGATTCAGAGTTGGTATGCTGTGTTCAGCTTTGATGGAACTACATAGTTATGCAGTGAAACAACACTGCAGTAATAAGATCAAAAAGAAAAAAAAGAAAACTATATGCTAAGAACCATATGCTTTTTTGTGTTATGATCATTTCTTCAGTTGTGAAGAGTAAATGCAGTGCAGAACATGCAGAACATGCAGAGAGACGTAATTCCCAGTGTTGTAAAACATTAATTAAATTTATAATCCATGCTAATAAACTTGGTTTTACAGGATTACCTGCAATTCCCTGACTCCACAGTGTAGTATTCATTTAGACCCTCGTTTTTGTCATCATGTCATCAGCAGTCTGGTCTTTTGTAACATTTCTTCATTCGTAGCATAAATTTCCACTACAGTTACATCCTCTATGGTGACAAAGTGACACTCACATCTGCACATGTAAACACAATCCTGCATGATCTATAAGACTTTCCGTTTTTCCAGCATACAGGTTTCCATCCAGATCTAAAGGTATGCAAGTCTGGCTGAATGCACAGTGTAAAACTGTAAATGTCTTTGTTAGCCTTATGATGGACAGGGCATCATCCTAAGTCCTTTCAGATGCATTCTGGGATATGCTTGAGCTTCCTCTGACCCAGAGTTTTAATTGTGTAAAGAGAACAGGAGAGAATTAGAAAATAGTATCTGACTGAAAGCCGTTCATATTCTGAAAGTCAAACATGACAAAAAATCAAAGTAATGACCAAAACAAAGCAATAACTGTCTTTTGTATTATACAGCTCAGTGCTGGAAACAGTGACGAACCAAAAAGTGTAAGACAGCAAAAATGTTTCCACTTATTAAAAGTGAGAATAGGCACCTGAAGAGATATCAGTTTATTCCTATTTCTGCTTCTTCTGGTTTCACTTCAGTCAATGTCTTGTTGAATTAATTGTCATTGTTATTATCTTTGCATCAAAGTCTTATTGTCTGTTGTACTGTAGTTACAATGACATCAGCTGGATGTGGTTGGTGGTCCACAGGAATAACAAAAGAAAATCCTCCTCACAGAAAAAAATTCAGATTCTACTGCCAACAATTTTTATGCCAAGTTAAGATGTTACTCTTTAAATGAATATGGCCATCTGTGTGATAATGTGGGTAAACAGTGTGATTCATTTAAACTATTACAGGCTGGCCTACAAGGCACACACACACACACACACACACACACACTCTCACATAGCCTCATCCACCTGCTCTCTACATCCATGCACACAACCTGCAGTTCCATGTGCCCATGTCTCTGCCAGCTCAGAGAAGCATATCGGTGTTACAAATAAAGTAGTCGAATGACTAGTGCCAGTTCTGAGTTTACCTAACGTCTACCTAGCGTTTACCTAACGTCTGCTGCCTATATATGGGCGTGTATGAACTGAAAGACTGCTCACCCCTACCAGACGGGTGATTTACCCCACTGAGTGATGGAGGGAGAGAAAGCAAGTGATAGAGAGGAGCGGGGAGGTAAAGGCAGAGGAGGAGAAACAGGCAGACAGAAAAGGCGTGACCCAGACAGACAGAAAAACAGCCAGACGTGCACTTGTTTGATTTGATAAACTGGCAAGAGGGCTGGTGAATGTCAGGCTGCAAGCTGGGTAGGATCAACTTTCACTGCTGACACATGCCAAAGAATTTACATCTTCTCATCTAACAGCAAGTCCACAGGCCCCAAGCCCACCCACACACACACTTTAAAAATCAATCAGTGTGGAAATAATTCATCTGTCGCTGCACAGCGGGTGCAGTCAGGTGCATGATGGGCCCATTTTGTAAAGCGTAACGACAGGATTTATCACTTTTAATTTTTAGATCAGTTTCAGGATGTGAACATGTTGCAGTGTTTCATCACTGGTGATGCTCAGCTTCAGGTGTACAATAATTATTGCATGTGTTCAAGAATTTCTGTGGTGGTGTATGTATTCAAAACCCCTTTGTGACTGTATTTCACAAGTATTGCTTGGTAACGTGCAAACTAGCCTGTTTAATTGAACTGTTCCATCTGCAGCCTGTTTCCTTATGGTACGTGCTGGGATAGTGTGTCCTGTAGTTGGTGTAATAAATACGGGCCTGTTGTTGAGGTTTTTAATAGTTTTCAGAATGCTTGTTCAGCGCTGCAGAGTACATCTAATTCTGATAACATCAAGCTCTGCTCACAGTATGCTCTCCTGGTGAAACTCCTCCATGTTCCATTAAAGAGAAAATAGCAGCTCATGAGTGCTGTGCTTGAGGCTGTACATGACCATGTGGATGAGGGGAGACTCACTGTAAAGACAGGGATGGCACAAATTATATATATATTTGGGGGTATTATATAGTTATTAGTGATCCCACATGTGACATTTAAATTGAAAACAGTAAGCATTTGCTTAAGTGGCGTAATTAAGTAATTGAGGCAGAATTACATCATGCTGGCATGGGAACAGTTACAGCCTCCAAGTGTTTTCTCTTTCCTCACATACACACAGATAAAGGTACATGTTTTATATCACTAAGTTCAGCTGAGGAGCGTGACGTCAGATGACTTATGGAGTACAATGTCACAGGCCTGTTCCCATGATTTGTAATGACCCTCAGCTCATAGGGGAGAGACTTCTCTTTCCACTCAGGAGGGTTGAAACAACATCAAATCAAGACTAGTGCCTTACATAAACACTGCGAAATGTATGGTGGGAGCATCCATCAGTGTGTAGTGAGGACAATAAGGAAACAGCTGGGTTAGCAGCTGGGTTAGCAGGCCATGCAGAGAAGAGTGAGAGGCCTGAGCGGTGAGAACACTTTGTTGAGCGTGTGTTTGTACGTGAAAGGGATCAGAGGTCATGTCATCTGTAACTAATGGAGATCATGAAACAGAGATTCAGAAAGTGTATGTGCGGGAATATCAAAGTCACACATGTGAGGCAGTGAGCTCAGCATAAATCAGAAGGAAACATATCTGAGATGTGAAGAGATCGAGTTTCAGAGACCTGAGTTTCTTCAGTCTGTGTGAACGTGTCACTCACAGCTGATGTTTTGCATTGAGGGTTCTTTAGGCAGACTGATGTAAGTGGAATGATGAGGTCAATGCTACATTTCATGCCTGCCATACTGTGGCGTGACACACAAACACAACAATGATGTAAACCCTCACAGATGCATAGGATACAGCACACTAATGTGTTTGCACATGCAGAGTCACAGGTTCCTTGATGATTTCATAAATAGTATAGACTAAACAGAGCTTTTCATGTCACTTCATGGCAACAACTTCTCAGCTGATGTAAAGTAAACTGACAGCAACTGAATCCTTTTTTGTTCTGTCCAGGCTGTGTCTCGCCTCCCGCTGTGAGCCTGGATATTCTAGGGTAGGTGGTAGATGATGAATGGATGAATGGATGAATGAATCCTTTGTACCTCACTACAATGATTCTGTTGCAATAGACAAAAGTCACTAAAGAGAATCATTGACATAGGAACCACAATCTTATCTTGTAGGCATAACTTCAAAGAGTATGTTTACAAAATTATGTTTGAAAGAAGTTTTGAGGTTTATCATCTCAACATTTTTTTAAAAGTTAGTATAAACATCTGAAATAGGTAATATTCCTTTTTTAAGAAATGTAGTTAATGTTGTTGCAGCTTCATTATGTGAAAAACACAAAATTATCAGTATCATTGTTTGTAGGAGCTTTAGAGACTTTTCTCAACACAATTTGTCACATATTGCGTTAATTTTCTTTCTTCTTCATTTGTTTTCACTTTCTGACTCATGTCATTTTCCAGTTTTACCACATTTAAGTTTATATAGCAGTGATACAACCAGTGCCAGGACTGTAATGCTTCTAGAGTCATTCATGGATTATTAGCTGCATTCATCTTTATGAGTCTTTCTCTGAGCAGCATCAGGACCAAGGCACCATCCTCAGAGGAGGCCAGTTATATAGCAGTGTTTTATCTAAATGCGTATACTGAAGACCCGACACAACCTCTGCTGACACATTTCACATCTGTTAGTTTGGCAATGTGTCAGTGAAGAGGAGTGAAATTTTTATGGCTTTGTTTTTGTTTGTAATGACAGCATTCAGTCTGCAAGTGTGTGTGCTGTGTGAGCATACAGTGTGTATGTCTGTGTCTACAGTCATTTTCACCACGGAGTGCTCTATAATTGTCTTTCCCTCCACTCTCTTTATTTGGTGAGGTGCTAAAAATGCCAATCAATTTGTATCCACAGCCTGGAAGCATAGCTCTTGGTTCTTTTCCAAGTGAACCAAGGTGCATTTCATGAGGAGTGAGAACATAATTGTACCAGCTACAGGAAATTGCACTCTAATGTACAGTTTTACAGGCATAAGGAGGGAGACTTTGACATCTGATAGCCTGCAATTACTCATACTGGAGAGTGTAGTGTGAAAATGATTCATGATGTTAATTTTAATCTTTGCTGGATGCATGTTCTTACAGGGTATAAACACCAAGGAAGGCTCAATATCATAGAGGTCAGAGATGATGGGTTAGCAACATGCTTTCCAGAAAATTACCAATATATGAGACCAGTTTTGTTTTTAAGTCATATTTTGCTTATAACTGGCCCATGTAACTAAATGCATTGATACAAACCTGCATGTTTTAATGCAGGGTTGTTGGATAAAGTGTGTATTTCTTTAGAGTTCACTGTCTGACATCCCTGCAGCAACAGACTGATGTTTAGCAGATGTTTTCATTAACAGAGGAATACAAATGGATGATGGCCATCACCATCTCCTTAACTTTAATAACTTGACCAATTCATACCATCTAAAGTTTTATGGTACATAGTGTTTGTTCTCCGCTGACTGTGACTGCTGACTCTCTGGACGTATACAAACCAAGTAGTCTGCAAATGTCAGGTCCTTATCATCATGATTAATGCCACCGAAACGCCCCCATGTAGTGGACAGTTGGTGGCCCCTGCAGGCCCATCACACATGATGTTGCACAGTCACGCAGAGTCTCGCCCCATATCAAATCCAGTGAGCCAAGACTGAACACTCACATACAGCACATGCATCATTTATGCACAACAACCGGGGCTGAAACGCTGTAGTTGGCACTGCAACCTGTTTTGATTTCTGTTTTATTGTTGTCTTAACTACTGTGAGAAAGATATATAAAGACTTTACGTTTGATAGGAACAGAGTAAAGAAACTGAGTGAGGGGAGAAACTCTTGATACTGAATAAATGCCATGTAGCTAATGTGGAGCAGGACCACCGCAGCTTCAGGCCTGATTGCAGACTTGGCAGACAGGGGGCAGCTGAAATGTGTTCACACAAAAGGAATGCCTGCATCACTTATTTTAAAAATGTGCTGTTCGAATGTGTGTGCCACCATACATGCTTATCTTTCCAAGGGAGTTGAATCAGAGTTAGTGAGGCCACAAAGAAAAGGACTGTGTTATGAAACAGTGAATAACCTTTGAAACACAAACTAACACTGTGATTTTTTTTGTGTGACAAGTTAATAGGTTTAGGTAGTGCTGTCCAGTGTTTCAGTATCTCATGTCATCAAATATTTGGTTGTTCTAGCTGAAAACATATCAGTACATCACTACTGAGCCCGCTCATCACATGTACATTTGCTGCAGGCATGATTCTGTTGCATTGATGCCATTATTTACCTGAAAGTTTGTTAAGCTTACAACAACTGGCACCAAACACCATGGGTTTCCTTTGGTTTTATTCCAGTGTGGGTCTCATGATGTGAGGAAAAAGTATGAAAGAAAAGCAAACCAGTTAGATTTTCATTGCTCAAAGGTGTCTGCACATCCACCAGAGCATGCAGGTGTTAGAATCGCAAAATCTTATTTCGATAATTACAGCTGAACCTTTTGGTAGTTTGAAAAGCTAAACTGTGCAATGTTGTGTGGTTATTCTGTTTTGTGTCACTGAGCACGAAACATTTCAGTGTCTGTGCACTTCATCTTCCTCCTGACATCGCTGTGTCTATTTCTGAAGTCTGATTTGTGGCCGTTGTCCTTTTTTCATGGAGTTTGTCCACACGTGTCGTCTGCATGCAGGCCTTGGCCTTTTTTTAGTACTGCCAGATTTCCTTGTCAATGGAAGTAGATTTAGATTAATGAGTGAAATACACGTGTATAGATTTTCATGAAGGGCTAATGGACTAAATTACAAAAGAAATGACTTAAATGGAAATGTTTTGAAAAGTTTTAGTTCCACTGTGGGGGGATGTCCCTCCTACAGGCTTCATAGCATCATGTGCATGAGCCAGACAAGTCTGACTGTTGTTGAGTGAAAGGTTGTTGCTGTGTCTGTTTGCCACCACTGACCTGTGCAATGACTACACCTCTGCAAACAGAGCAGTTAGAGTCATTACTGTGGCTGCACAGAGCCAAGAGAGACATGTTGTCTCCGCTGTGGTGGATTTTCTGCAGAATCTGCCAACAAAGAGAAAGAAAAAGGAATTTGCTCCAAAAACATTAGAGGGACAATTATGTGAATGGAGCAATAAAGAGCAATGTTTTAATCTCAACAGCCAAGACTCTGAAACTTCGTGTAATAGAAAAGGGACAAATACAATATGCAGCAACTTGGTAGTAAACAGATGGAAATTACAATCTGTTAGTATTAAATATGTTTAAACCCAATTTGCTTAACAATTCATGTTTAAAATGGTCGTCAGTACTTTCCAAAACAAATGTACCAAATAAAAAATGTTAACTGTTGCTCAAATGTACCTTCTATACTGTACATAAACAATCAACCAGGAGACAAATACAAAAGGAAATTTGGCCTATTATCTTTTATATGTTGAAAGTTGATCAAATTTGTCTCTTTCTCAGTGAACAAAGGGTGTCATATTGTTAATGGCTTGATTGAGAAACTGGGTTAAATTTCTCCTTTCCAGTTTTTATCAGTGTCTTAACACAACAATTACAGTTATCTCTTTCCAGTCTGGTACCTTGAGACTAAGAGCATAAACATAAAACTCCCTTGTGGTCTGAACATGATTGTCTGTGCAGCGCTGAGCTGTGTTTGTGTTGCCATGCATGCCACAGCTATGACTGCGATCTTTAAAGCATGTCAAAAAAGTAACTCGGAGAAAGAGAGAAAGAAAGCGAGAGCGACTGAAGGAGAAAAGCAGGCAGTGCAAAGAAAGACAATAGGGCTGAGCTGCCACTCAAGCCTTTGACAGCTTAATTTATGAGCTCTGCTTGTGGTGCGTACCTGCAATACGTCCTCTCCTCCTGACCATACATAGAATCAGGCACCACCAGACAGCCATGATGTAAATATTGAGCTGAGACGTTTTGGCAGCTGAAACAGTGACCTAAATGCTGAAAATATGAACACCACTCACAGCTGTTTCTTAGAAACAGGAGAGAAAAAAAAAAAACTAATGAAGTTACTGTAATCTTTTTATAGACTATCTGAGCCGTCTGCTCGGCTCTGCCATTAATCACAGATGATGACAGAAGGCCTTCGTTGGATGGAAGCTTCAGCCTTACATGTATATTCATATAGTTGAGAAAAATCACCCTCATCATTCAAATGCACTAAGCAAGGACTGGAGCTGTGGCTTAACTGTGCACTTTAGACTAAATTATAATCCTTTTTGTTCACTGATATGTGTTTATTAGGGGCACTAAAGCCTGAAACAGGCTTTTCCAATATGTTTACTGTCATTGATATGAATGTGCAGGCAAAGTGTTGGAAACTGTGCTTGAAACATGTCTGATTCATCGTGTTCAGTTTTCTTCTTCTTTGAAACCTTTTTTCAAATTTAAAATGTAGGTTGTCTGAGGCAGGATCTCAGTTGACATTTGGTTATATAAGCCTGCCATGTTTTCTGTTAGAATAATGTGAATTTCTGAGACATATCAAACTACCAGGTTTAATTGCAGCACTGTTTTTGCAAATCTAACTCATAAACAAATACAGGACGTTACTTTGAATATTACATCTGTTGGAAAATAAATACGACAGTACGGGAATCCTGGCAAAAAATCTGATTACATAAATACAATTTTCAGCCTAAATATTTAGTAGTTTCAGTGTTTTTGGTGTTTCTGAATAACTGTTCTTGCTTTTCATCACCAGAAACACATTCAGACCTTGCTACTGTAAACTGGTGGACTGTATGTCTGCAGCAGAAGTCACATGAAACTTTTTATATGTTGGAAGAAAAAATCGTGTTTTAAATCTGTTTCAATCAATGTACTTCTTTAAAGTCTAGGTCTTTAAAACAAATCTGTGAATATAAAACATTTGCTTGTCATGACATCATTAGTCATTTTTCCTGCAGGTTATCATAATTGCTTCACAAATAGAAACCAGACAAAAAAACATGGACCTGGTAGATCTCCAAATTTTCTGTCAACCTGGACAATGGATTGCTCTAAAGGTAATACATTTAACCACAGAATGGAAATATCTGCACAGCTCAATATGACCCAGCTGTTGGAATCTGATGAAAACACTGACATTTTTCTGTATTATTTATTGCTCATTTGTGTCAGACAGGCTGCCTCTGTACATTTGCTCTGTAAGAATATGTTTGACTGCTATCTGTAGAGCAGGGGAGTCAGTGGAGTTGAAGTGGCCTTTTCATTATGTGTTTAGATATAGAGTTTCCTTATCCGCCCGGGCCCCAGCAGATTGTGGGGCCTCACTGCTCTGTGAGAAGTGTCACTGACGTTCTGCTGTTTAATTCAGTCATGTTTTTCGCTGACAGATTCATGCAGACGTGGCAGAGATTCCCACCGACTCTACAGGAAACTTCGAGTGTCAAATGCTTCTTAACCATTTCAACTAAAAAGTTGCTCTAAAATGATGTATGTTATTTTTTTGTAGATTGAGAAGCTGTGATCTGGCAAAATGGAGTGTAATGCAGAACCAGATGAACAACGAAACATGTCAATGTTTTTGGCCACAATTGGACCAGACCAGAAATCCAACTCCAAATAAATAGTAATATTTGCTCTGTAACTGCTGGATGTGTAAATAAGCAAGTTTGCTGATGACTTCACCATATTTACTTAAAAGATCATAGCGTGCAAATTATTTTTGCGACTCCATAGTGGGCATAAAATTGATTAGGTACAAGGTACAGGTACAAGTGCAATGGAGCCTCTGTGAAGGAGATATTTGTTGAGTTGGACAGAAGTTAGCTTCTGCTAACTGTATATTTTGTCCCTCTGTTTGCGAACTCGTAACATTTGTATTATGCATATGTAGCCCTCATAAACCCAGATTATTTGACCATGAGTTATAAATTGTAAATGTGAACCATATTGCTGGCACAGCATCACACAGCAGAGGGATTTATAATAACCTGGTCTACCCTCCTTAAAAGCATGACACAGAGCCCAAACAGGAACATCTCTTGTGTTTCTGCCACAGGTAATGACAAGGACATCGCCTACATCAGACCGCAGAGCCCTGTTATGCAGCCTGTAGAGATTGTTTTGGAGGGAGTATTCTCTTACATACTGTCCAAGGTCAGGCAGTGGAGACAGGAAGAGATGAAGTCACTGCCAAGGGAATATCTCTGAATCCCTCCCGACTTGGATGTTTAATTTACACAACTTAAGCCAAAGTGATTCCACATTGTTACCTATGACCTACTTTAATGTTTAATGGGTGTTTGTGGTAGAACCAATGGCACCGGACATGACTCTTGTGCTGCTCGGGGCAAGGTGACCGAACTTACCTGTCTAAGTGTCACACCTGACACTGAACCCTGATTTGTTAGCATTGTCACTGCAGAGTATTTGAAACATGCTGTGAACATATTTGACTCTTTTCATGCTGTTTGTCACTGCACGAAAATTCAGGAAATAGTTACTAACTTACTCAAAAATGCTTTTGCTTTTGCCTTATTTCGTAGAAGGCAGCAGAGAGGTGTCAAAAATGATGGGAGATAACGGGATGACAACAAAACTCCACATCTGAACAGAGACCCGAGAATTTGTATTTTCATGGACAGCCCCTATGCCTCCAAGATGCCTCAAATATAACAACTTCTAACAGCTTCCTGTCGGAGTAAGTGTCTTCTGCAGTACTGTATACTCAAAAAATGATGTTCAGCTTTCTGACTCAGACTAAATTGCAGGTTCATGTGAATGAAATGTTTTGGTTTGAATGAGAGCAGGCTAACCAGAAAGACCTTTCACAAACTTTATACTAGAGGTACAGTATTGATGTACTTGGATGGATTCATTTGTTTTTTTGTATTTTTCTTTTTATTTTATCAGTCAACAATTAACATGTAACAATGACTTTTCTGCCTTAATTGATTCAGGAATGTTGCAGTTATTGTAAGATGTACACACACCCTCATATATTTCTGTGTTATGCTGTTATGTTATTCTCCTTTCCCATATTTAACAGGAAAAAAAATATTTTAGGAAGTATTGTAAAACTTAGTCTAGTACATTTATTTGGCAGCAGTAGTTACCAGTTGCAGTTTATGATTTTACATGAATAATGAATGGTTATTGGCTTAGAAACCATGATGTATTGTTGAAGCTGCACAGCAACATGGAGTAGTTATACTTTGCTTTTAATAGGATTTTAATACGTCTTCCACCAGTGCCCAATAAACTGTTTCCTGCAGCTGGTTGATATGTCATAAGTAACTTAATTTCTCCCAATCCCAAAACAATTTTCAAAGCTGGACGGCCACACAAGTGCAGTTACATACAATACCCTCTAAATTACATTTAGATATATAACATTAAACTATACATCCGTCATGTGACATCAGTGCCCCCCATGCTCACACAGTCTATAATAGAGAGGTAGACAAAGAGACAGAGAACATGCCTCAGTTCTCCGCATGTAAGCCAGAGAGCTGGAAATGATTTTGGCCTTTACTGAATGATTTATGCCCCTCTCCCTGAGGACTCAGCTCTGCGTTGATGTAATAGCTTTACGTCTGTCAGGGCACAGACACAGGCCTGTGTACACCAGTATAAACAGAGCACAGTGACACATTCACCTGACATTTACTCAACATTCAATGGAATAAACAGGTTTTATCACAAACTATCACAACAAATGTTGTTAGAGGCTGGAGACACCGGGCAACTGTCAGGATGTCGTGTGCTGTGACAGTCCAGTGGAAAAATTCTCATTTCTGACTCAAACCAAATACTGAGGTACAGTAGGGAAGTAGACATTGTGCATTTTGTTCTTTCCTTTAAGGGTCTGATTTTAATTCAGTGATAGGCTCCATTAAAAGAAAAAAAACCCACAAACATGTCTAAGCTATGGAATACATCATATGTGGGGATTAATAACTTACACAAGAGGATGTAGGTCAACTTTATTTTAGTGTGTTAATCTGAAAATATAAAACCTGCTGATTATAAGGTCACTGTGTTATCATAGAAAACATACAGTACATGTGTAATCATGCAGACTGAGCTATTGGGCCTCTGTCTTATGTCACCACAGACATGGTTTCACACGATTCAGAGCTGATAACTGACCGTGTCAAGTCTTATATATAAAAACATTGGCTGCATTTGTAATTAGGTATGACTGTGATTATCTTTGGGTAAACATTATAATATGGCCACTAGGCCATGTGAGCTGCACTTTTAGTCATACCCACAAAATTGATAAGAGCCTTATAGACTGTGCTCCATTTAATCACATAAATGCAATAAAAAAGACTTTCTCTTATGGGACTAAAGTTAATGTAATGAGTATAAAATGACGGCTCTGACAGCCAGTCTATGCAGCATCTCTGTTCTAATGAACGCAGCTCAGCATCGACTTAGCCTTACAGTATTTGTCAGAAAATAGTTGGTACTATGTGATTGTCTCAGTGTTCTTGTATGAGGGAGACTAAAGTTGGCTAATGTTGTAATTCTGGCAGAGGTATACCAATGCTCTACTGCCTTAAATGGGAAACATAGACCCAGACCTCTGCTTTACTGCAACATGGCTCTGATTAAGACCAGATTGGTCTGCTTGTGGTTGGTCCTGAGCCACATCCAATTCTTACTCGGGGACAAGGCTGTTAACATTGTGTTATGAATGCATCTGTGTTTATCTGTCCCACTTATATCTGCTTTAATGGAGATCCAAAAGAGCTCCTAACATTGCCAAATGGCTGGCGAGGATATTAGTCATTTTGCCTTCCTTTTACAGAAATAAAAAAATCATTGTCAAAGAAAATGCAAGAATTAGCAGAGGATTGACAATATGATACCATATGGAGGTAATTTTTAATATCATGTTTTATATTATGAGATATGTTTTCACAATAATTGAAAACAGAAGGTCATTTTCTCAAGATAATACAATAATTATCTTGTTATGAATATTACATCAAGGTAACAATAATTTTATCATTTCATTCAAAACAACTTTCTTCATTCAAGGAGAAACCTCGTGGGGAAATATTTCAGTTTGGCAACAGACAAATATTTCAACAAGTAGTGACACTTTAAGACATAGTCATCATCCACAGAAGATAAATCCCACTGGCTTTTGTGAACCTCCAGCTTTTTCTCTAGTGCTATCATCAGATTAAAACTGCATTATCAAAACTACAACTAGGTCTCATTTATACATTACGTTTCCTGCAAGTTAGCAAAGGCTAGCATGCTAACTAGTCATTTTAAAACTGTGAACATGGTAAACAAACAAACTAAACAGCAGCATATTAGCAGTGTCACTGTGAGCTTGCTAGAATGCCAATATTAACATATAACTCAAAACACCACCCATCCATTATACCCACTTATTCCTATTTAGGGTCACAGGGATCTGCTGGAGCCTGTCCCAGCTCTCTCTGGGTGAAAGGCAGGGGTACACTCTGGACAGGTCACCAGTCCATCACAGGGCCACATAGAGACAAACAACCTCACACACTGACAGTCACTCCTATGGGCAATTTAGAGTCACCGATCAACCTGACATACATGTTTTTGGACTGTGGGAGGAAACCAGAGTACCTGGAGAAAACCCACACAAGCACAGGGGGAACATGCAAACTCCACACAGAAAGGTCCAAGCTGGCTCAAAACACCACTGTTCCTAAAGTACAACCTCAAAGAGTTGCTAGCAGACAGGCAGTTCTAATAAATATTAGAAACTCCTGGATTTGGTTTCTAATACGTTACAGTAGCATCTGTTATAGATCGTATCAGAGGCAGCTGCAGCTATCATGATAAAATTGTCTTATCTTGAGAAAATGTCATGCTGAGCTAAAAACAACTCATGACCTGCTCTCAGTTCCTGTACTAACAAGTTATTTTCTCACATTTTCACAGGATCAGGACAAATCTGTTTTGTGTTCTAATGACCACACTCTTGCCTACTTTACTTTTAAAATCATTTGTATAATTTTTTCTTTTTTAGCATGACATGTTTCACGTCTTCAGTGTTTGCTTTGCAGTGACATCATTGACATCAGTGTCATCAGGTAGTTTGAGGAGAAACATCTGCAACTCAGTGTCGGTATCACACAGGCTGCAACATGGCAAGAATCCATCACACTTTTATTGTGTAACACTTATTTTGTCTTCATGCTTAACTTTTAGTTTTTGTCACCCACTTTCTTAACTAGAAAAAGCTGTCTTCTTTTAATTTTTTTTTCTCTTTCTCTTTTGCTATACATGCTCAAGAACAGCTGTTTCTCTGCTCCCATCTTCTGGCCAAAATGAAAACTTAACATGATAAGAAAAATTTTGGAAAACAACACTTTATCCTCCAAGCACATTTGCGCATCAGTGAAATATAGCAGAGTTTAACATCTAACTATAGAATAAATAAATAAATTAATTAATAAATAAATAAATAAATAAAAGTTTACTCCATTGTTATTCTAAATTAGGCCTGCAATGTCTAAGCTGTTAATTAAACTTTTCTTTTCTTGCTGAGAGAACACCTGAGGCTTTTATCTGCTTCGTCATCACCACAAACTCATATCAACCTTTTTCACAGTGATCATACAACCTATTTCCAAACTTAACAAATAATATAATTAAATCGATTTTAATTTTTTGAAAATCTATAGTAATATAGTTAAAATGCATTTAAGCTTTCGCAAATTTTACTGGAAAATAAATTGATTAAATGATTATAAAAAAGTTATCAGCTTCGCTCAGTCTGGACCTTGTTAGTAGCCGTAGTTACGTCATCAAAACAAGCCGAACGGAGCAGCATGGAGTAGTCCACTCGCTGAAATATTTTTGACCTTCTAGAAGAAAAATAGTAAAATATTCGTTTCATGTAGTTTTGGTAAGTTATTCTTTACGTCCTACCATCAGTGTTGATCTGTATTAATGTAAAATAAAGTGCAACGTTTAAATTCTGCCTTTGTTAAGTAACGTTAGCTGTAACAAGGCTATTTATGTGTCCTGTTTCTCTTCTTATATCAACTTCCTGTTGATGCAAAAGGACTGAATTGTTATTTTCTTGATCTTCTGCACTACAGGGTCGAATCATTTTTTTCCACAATGTCTGCCAAGCATGCATCAGTCCATGCCAAATGGATCATCGGCAGAGTAATAGGGACCAAGATGTACAAAACTGCCAAAGTGAGAGTCACAAGGCTGGTGCTGGACCCTTACCTGCTCAAGGTGAAGCTTTGACAGTGTTCATTCACTGCTTACATTTACAAACAAGGGAAAACAAGAAGTAATATCAGTCTGGGTGTTTCTTTACTTTACTGTCACAGAGAAATAGTAGATTAGGGCAGAGTGACTAAACAATCCTTCATTCAGTACATTAGTTTGATAAATGGAGGTATCTTCCCCAACATTTATAGCAATGCCATTGGCTCACCCTCACATTCACCTGACTTTAATCTAGGTACCAGGAGCGTGTCCAGATGTTGTCAGGAGTGCATGCAGTACTTGTGTCTGAGTCACATTATTGTTATTTTATAAACAGCCCTATGTGCATTCAGAATATTGGTTTTTATTGACTGTTGTTTTGTTCGAAGCAAATTATACATTGTACATTAACGATTTTCAACTTGAGTAATTAGTTCATAATATCTGGTGTGTGTTTTAATGGTTCCTTTACTTTTTTTTACCAGTATGTTTTTGGCTGTGAAAAAAAACATAGAGTATCATCTAGTTCCACACAAAATCAAATTTGTAATAGTACAACTTCATTGTGTGCAACTACGTGTTGTTGCTGTACAGTGACTATGTATTTGAACAAGTCAAATGTTGTCTTTTCTTCCCCACAGTACTACAACAAGAGGAAGACCTATTTTGCCCACGATGCTTTGCGACAGAGCACTGTAGGAGATATTGTCCTTCTCAAAGCTCTGCCTGAGGCCAGGTCCAAACATGTGAAGCATGAGCTGGCTGAGATAGTCTATAAAGTTGGTCGGGTGGTTGACCCTTTAACAGGAAAGAGAGTTGCAGGTACTGAGTTTCTGGAGCCCCCTACGGACCTTCCTCCCTACCTGGAAGAGGAGGCAACTTTGTCCCAAAAACTGCAAGAACTCAACATCTCTGCAGCCTCCAGTGGAGCTGAGGCCCCTCCACTACAAACAAACCCTTCATGACAGAAAAGTGTGTTTCTTTATGCTTAAATGTCAAATGTCCCTCTGCAATCTTGTCTCAGTTATTCTGTTAATATAAGTTTATCTTGTTGTATAATATACAGTGTGTAGCTTTGAGCTCAAAACACATTGTTGAGCAATTTACAATAAAATTAGATGAGAAAACACGGTGTCATTCACAAACATGCAGCTGGTGTTTGTTTACCCTGACTAAAGACTATAAAATTCATTTAAACCACTTATTTAGGGAGCACATGCAAAAGTATTTTCAATCAAAATCTGTAGTTTGAGCATCTTGACCTGACATTGTAATTATAGATAAGTATTTATTAGACTGCTTTAATTTACTGACACTGTTTATTGGAGTATACCTGTTTGTTTAGATGTGGAATTTATATTTAGGAGAAAATAAGCGACATAGGTTGGTCAAAGTGTTAAACAGCAGTTGTACCGCCCCGTGTACTGTAATGATCCAGGCCCTGGGCATCAGGTTAACCCCATAACGCGGACCGGGCCCGTGCATGAAGTGAACACGGGGCTCCCTTATAGAAAGTAACGTCAGCTCCTGCGGGAACGGCCCGGTCTGCGGTTTCAAACCGACCGACAGGGAAAAGATGGCGACCCGAGTCCTTCAAAGAGCGGCCACCGGCCTTAAACAGACGAAAAATGGGTTCCGTGCTCACGGACAGGTCTCGGTGATCGCAAGGTCAGAGTTACACAAATGGACTGTGTCGGTGAAAACGTAGAAATTCTGCTTTTATCGTGTTTAGCTTCGCCAGCGTGGACACCAGTGACAAAGCTCGGTGAGCTAGGTGGCTAAGCTAACGTGAGGACGTTGGTTACGTTTAACGTTAACGACATCCGTGAATCGTTAGCACACTAACGCTAAACCTGCTAACTTTAGGTTAATGCTAATTACTACCCAGCCGAATTATAAAGTTGTGAAGCACCTTGTGTTAGCACTAGTCCCTGCGTACTTCATAAGTTTGTGCGTAGAGTTAATAGTTTATAAGAAAATAAATAATACAAAGTCACAGTGGGGTTTCTGCAAGCCTCAAACTGAACTCAACTTCAAGGTCAAAATGCGATGCACGGCTGCACAACGTTACTTTTTATCGACACCGTTTCTGGTTTGTTTTCTAAAACAAGGAGTTTACAACTGAAATGCTGCGGTGTTTGTAACATCTAGCTAACACCGTGACAGATTTGAATACATTGTGTGGGTAAACAAGTAGTTCTGTTTACACGAGTTGGCAAACTATCAGAGGACTGCGCCATGATAAACCAGTGTAACTACATGGAGAGTTTGTTGGCACTTACAATTTTAGTTTATTATCAGAAAACTCGATTCCAAGCAGCTTCAGCGTCCATGTAGACTGTGTTATTGTGTCTCTGAGCTGGATAGTTTAAAAAGGCATTCCTAATTTGTCACAACCATCATCACTGTCATGCCTCCATGTGTATTTTCCACTGACCTCAATCTTGTTATCAAGCACAAGAAAGTGCTGTATTATTTATATTGCACGTTTTAAGTACTGATCTAAAAGTGTGCTAGAAGTATTCACTGTATAACCTGATGGATACTGGATTTTTGAGGCTAATGATGTTAAAGAGTTTTAAAGATCCTTAACAATATATCACCCAATATATATTTTTAAGTGCAATTACAGTAGTTTACAGGCAGTATAACTATGCTGCGTGTGTCTGTCAGCTCTCTGTCTGCTGTTGGTCTTCTTCCCCGTGTGGCAGACATAATGCACATTGTATCTAATGTTTTGTTTTGTTTCTTCACAGGAGCCTCGCAGCTCACCGTGAAGACAGCTGGTTCAAGTCTCTGTTTGTTAGAAAAGTTGACCCAAGAAAGGATGCTCACGCTACTCTACTCTCCAAGAAAGAAGACAACAATCTGTACAAAATACAGTGTATGTTTTGTTTGGTCCACGGTGTTCTGAAGATGATTGTTTTTAAAAAAAAATTTAAGATGGATAATGTAAAACACTTTGTCAAAAGAGTAATTTAATAACAGATGCTATGTTATCGGCTCAGGGTTTATCATTTTCTTGCAGTTCACAATGTCAAGCCTGAGTGCCTTGATGCTTACAATACACTTTGGTAAGAAATCCCTGTTTCTTAATCGACTTTAGTCAAATGTTTTAACAAGATTCTGCTTTAGTAAATATTTTTCAGTTTTTCACACTGGTGTGTGCTCTGTGTGTGTATCCACAGCGAGGACGTCTTGCCTTCCATTCACACTGACCCTGAATACCCTTGTGAGCTTGTGGGAACCTGGAACACGTGGTATGGAGAGCAAGATCAAGCAGGTGAGAGCATGTTGTAGTCTTAAACACGTGCAGGTACTTCTGAATGCTATTTGACTTATTGATTGACAGTCCCTTCAATAAGATAAAACATACATTTCCCTTTTAAATCCGCAAACAAAGTTCACTTAAGTTAAAAAGAGTGTGGCTTTGTCAAAACTTACTTATAAGGCTTAGGGAAATTTTGATGAATATTTTTCACTATTTTCCAACATTTTATATAATAAATAGAAAAAGTAAACTTCACTGAAAGTGTCTTAAAGCTTTAAAAAAGTCTATCAGTCTTCTTGAAAGTGTGTCTTATCCCAGAGACCTACAACTGATGCATGATAATGATACCACAGTTTGCTGCTGATCATTGAAAATTCAGCAAATTCTTCTTTTACCCTCAAAAACTGACATTTTCTGAGAACGTTGGAGTTGCTCTCCTTGTCAGTGAAACAGGCTTGCCCTTTGACAAGCTTTGTATTTTAGTTAATTATAGCTGTGTGACTGTATTCCACTTTTCCTGGCTACTGTCCATTTTCTCCACAGGGTGACATCTGTCATCTGTCAGTTGCAGTTTGCCTCTAACATTACAGAGCAGGAAAACTGGCAACCCTTGGTAAAGATGATCTGAGAGATTAAATTAAACATGTACAAAACATGTGCCCTGGGAAATGATATACAGTATTATGGTATGGTATGGTACTGAGAGAATTTGTATTCATGGTGTTCTTTTGTTTAACTTAAACACTTGATTCACTGCAGTATTTTCCTGCATTGTGGAAGGTTTATCAGCAGATACTGTGTCAGGTGTGGTAGCAGAGTAAATTCTTTTTTTTATTAAAAGAAAAACTTTTGCATGATTTTGTTTTCATTTATGTGACTATATGTGCAACAGCCATTGTTATGATGTGATGAGAGAGGGTCGGTTTCTCAGGGTCATTAACTAGACATTCAGAGTTTATTCACTGGGTCTCATCATGTCTGCTCCAGACCACAAATCAGAGAAATAATTACACTACAGAGAGTAAAGCAAGAGAATATCTTGGCCCAAGAAATCCAGTCACACCGAGCTCTATTTGGGAGCTGCATTATTCTTGGCTCTTCTGCTCCTTCTATTCTAGTTCACCTGTGGAGATATCGGGGAGGATACCCAGCTCTCACCGAAGTCATGAACAAACTCAGGCAGAATAAGGTAACAGGTGTTTTGATTAGTTCAGTTTTGTAGGCAGCTGACCGGCAGGCCACAGTTTCTGGCAGCACACACCTGAAATTAGTTCCACAGATCATTTTCCAGTTACATAGGTTCTTTATCTCTGATTTTCCAGTTTGTGATTTTGACTTTGGTGCCATTACCTTTTAAAGCTTATTAGCAGAAATGCAATTGTATACTGTAAATAAGGTAAGTGTAGTTAATGGCCACAATTCCATCTTTTCCATTTTGTGTAGTTTAAATGAGTTTTCCAGGTGTATAAAATGTTCGTGTTCAAATGGTCTGATCACAGCTGATGTGCTGCAACCGATGTAGATGATTTTATCATCTTTATTTAACCTACTTTCTGAGTAGGAGTTAAATATTTTTACAAACCTATTTTTCGAGTTGGTGGTCTGAGTCAAATTCACTCAGTGATGTTGTTGTTTGTCATTGGTGTAGAGGTTTATGGACTACAGGACTGAAAGGGGGAAGATGCTACTGTCTCGTAGAAACCAGCTGTTGCTGGAGTTCAGTTTCTGGAACGAACCTGTCCCTCGCCCAGGACCCAACATCTATGAACTGCGATCATACCAGCTCAGGGTAAAACAGTCCCCTCTATTATATCTTTAGCAGATTCCTTCCATTTTGCATAAATGCTGGATATAATTTCCTCTCTGAGAATTTATTTTCCACATCTGTCTCCTTTTCAATTCCTTATTTCAGCCAGGAACAATGATCGAGTGGGGAAATTACTGGTATGACATTTCCTTTCTTCTCTTTCTTTTTTTTTTTGTAAATGCATCATAAACTCATCACATTGGATCCATTTTAACAAGAGATCTGAGAAGCCTGTAAGCTTTCACTCTCTTTATGGTAACTCTAGAGCTACCATTATGTATCTATAAACATTCCCTGACTAATATTTCATTGGTTTTACAGATTGTAGCAGGTGACTATGAGTCAACGGTACTTTTTGGCTTCACAATCTGTGCATGATTCCTAAGCATGACTAGATACACAGTGTATATACATGTAATTTTTTTTAATCTCAAGTACAATTGATCTGTTTACAATGGATTTAATATATTTGCACATCTAATTAAATTGATAATGACTGGAAAATTTGCCTGTTAATGAAACCAAACATGAAGGTTAAAACAATGAAAGCAATGATTGGGTTATCTTTGAATATCAGTTGAATGGTAAATTCTACAAATTTGTGCTCATAGTTTAATCAACTCCTCAAAAATGAACTTTTTGGTTTTTTTCATGTAACCGTCTCTCTTGCTTGGCAGGGCACGGGCTATTGAGATTCGCCAGCAGAACCAGGAGGCAGTGGGAGGCTTTTTCTCACAGATTGGAAGTCTGTACACGGTTCACCACTTATGGGGTAAGCATAATTTAATGAATTGTGCAGCATCATGATATTTGTATAGAAAAATATACACAAAAGTTAAACTGCAGTGTTAGGAATTCACAGCATATTTCACAGAATTTCACAAATGTGTTTATAATATACTGCAAATGAACTGGCATAGTATATTCTATACTTTTCAGAGACTGTTGGCATGATATTTAGGTAAAAACCATGTAAACCAGGCAGCATCTTTTTTTTTTTTTTTTTTTTTTTCAGCTTACAAAGACCTTCAATCCAGAGATGACACCAGAAATGCAGCCTGGCAGCGTGAAGGCTGGGATGAGGTTGTTTATTACACAGGTAAAGTCTTATCTTTCTGCTCTTTAGTCTTTTGATAACACCACTCAGTATTGTCAAACATTAACTTTTATGTCATATAAATTTATGAAATATGAATCAAATAAGATTGCATGGGTGAAAACCAATATAGGTTGTGTATTTGTCCATGCATGAAAAGATTCCTGTATGTATGGGAACAATAAGGCTTCACAGAAGTCTGTTGCTGAGAGTGTTGTTTCTTCCTCATCCTGCAGTCCCTCTTATTCAGCACATGGAGTCTAGAATAATGATTCCCATGAAGTCTTCACCCTTGAAGTAGCTACAAACACAGGAAACCTCTCAACAGCCACTACAACTATCACACTGCTCTGTGGAGAGTGTCTCCAGCTATCAGAGTGAACTGCCAGGGACATTTTCTTTTCTCTTTATTTACTCCCGTTTTCTGTGTGGTCCTAGAATGTCTTATCAGATCATACCATCAAATGAATTATCACTAAAGGTCTACCTGTTACAATAGTTACTTTTACTGATACATTAATGCACCATGCTTAGATAAAATATAATTTTGTTCTAGTGCTGTTTGCAGGGCCTGAAACTGTCTGTCATAAACATGCACTCCCAAAAAACACATTAATATGACTTGTAATACAAAGCAAACTGAAGAAACAGCCTCTAGTATCTCACAACAAAAACACTGCATACAGAGCACACTTTTGACAAACGGGACAAATTGGTTAAGCTTCTTTAAAAGTTAATCTTTACAGAATAAGATCAGTTTTATAAAAAGGAGTGTGCTGTTTACAAATCAGGGCTGTTTGCCTGTAATAATGACCAGTGAAGATGACTGTTAGAAATAGTGGTGTGTGCTGTAGTTTGCCTGGTGAATAAGTTTAAAAGTTCACCAGGTATCCACTCTCCAGTAAATGTGACTTTGTTTACATGGCATTTAGTCAGGCCCATTTATTTTGGTGTGCATCTGTAATTTGCGGTTGGGTGAAGGGATTCAGAATCACACATTAAGTAAGCTGGACAAACACTGTCTTTCACAAGTAATGGCAGACTAGTCAGATCAGGAAGCTAGACCATGATGTAGAGCACCGTCTGTTCATTTAAACTGAATACATTAACATTTGTCCCATTTTCCCCATTTGCCTGTCTTCTCTGACCACATCTTCAGATTATTTTCTAACTTCAACATCTGGCTCTTCCAGTTGTGGATGTGAGATATGTTTGTGGTTTTAGCAGAACTAATCATTATCTTTCTAGTGTGTACAAATGTTTGTACACTGGCTGGTTTGGCCCATGTCTTTATCAAGCAATCAATGCCAAATGGGTGACTGTGAGCTCTTAATTTTTGATTATTTTATTTTTCTGTTCATAATATAGACAGTGTGCTCATTGACCAAATCAGAAATATGGTCTGTCCTGTATCTGTAAATTATGTTGGGTGAGAGGAGAGTAAGAGGAGTCGTGTCTTAGTGTAGAAAACGTGAAATGCAGTGCTTTATTAACATTAGTTGTACATATTGAATTAAACCTATGATGAAAAGGTTTAAAACAATGTTGGAGTCATTTTTGTCATGTAGTGTGTGAATTTATAGAAGTATAGTACATGATTGTGATTTAAGCTTTCAGCCAAAATTGATGGTATTTTTGATTAAAAAATATAAATAATTTATACTTCACTGGTACCAGCTTCTAAACTGTGAATATGCTCCCAGTTTTCTGCAATAGCAAAGTTTGACTTGGCCAGACTGCAAAAGCCATTTCAGTATGTTGGAATTACTGGAATAATGATTAGCATTTTCTATTTTGTGACAATTTCTAGACTAAACAATCGATTGTTACACAAATAAATGTCTGATCTGTTGATAATCACAATAATTGTGGGTTACAGTCAGTTGCCTGAGCTGCACTGCTTTAGAAACAACATGGAGAAATGTTACAGTGAAAATAGCAAAAACTAAAAACTGCGAATTAACAGAACAGGAAGTTAAGAATTAAGAAGAGACCCACGGTCTGTCTGTAGCTCTGCTTTCATAATGCGGCCAGGGGCCCAAAGGCCAATCGGCGCATCGTCTAGGGCGTTACTACTGCTGCATTCACTGTTTGTTGGAAATCTCAGAACTGGTTAAAGGCCGAAGACGTCTCCAACAGAGGTGTTTACAGAAATTTGTGATTTATGTAAAACTTTATTAATGTAAGAGTGACAACATAAGATGACTTATTTTCAAAACACTCTCTCCCCCCATGCTGCACACTGCTAGGAATCCTACAGTCTTTTGGCCACAAATATTATCCCACCCCATGTGCTGCAGGAGAGGCTTCTAATTTGTTACAGCTAAATCACAGTTAAGAGCAGCTACATGCACAGTATCCTAAAAGAAAATAGCTCAAATTATAACTAATATTAAAAATGTCTAAACTATAGAAAAGTGGCCCAACTAGTAGAAGGCGCCCAGTCTGACAACACTGAATTGAATTAGTCTGTATTTTACGCTTATTTGAAAGAGGAGATAGCTTTCTAAAAACGGAATATCCGAGCCTTCCGCGGTTACCTAAAGGCAGCACGAGAACACGTGTTGGAGCCTTCTGGAAACCGACTCCCCTTTCGAGAGCGCCCGAGCAGAGCGGACTCTTTACCGGCGCTACTTTTTACTTTTACTTCGCTGGCTGTGCTGCTTCGCCATGGCTGCCGTTAAAGCTCTGAACCCAAAAGCAGAGGTGGCCAGAGCCCAGGCCGCCCTGGCGGTCAACATCAGCGCCGCCCGGGGGCTCCAGGATGTGCTGAGAAGTAACCTGGGACCGAAGGGGACCATGAAAATGTGAGTGACGCCGGAGCCCTTTGTGCGACACGCGTGCAATGCTAACTCGCTAGCTAACGTTAGCTTCTTCCATTCGGCACATATTTGAGAATTAGCGAACATCACCGGGGTGCTAATTGGTCTTTCTACGCCCCAAATCTCAGTGTCAGGCAGCGAAGGCCTCTGGTTTCTGAATAGATAACGGATTTCCTAGCGCACGTTGCTCTGCCCAGTCATCGTGATCCGCTTTGACAACCACGAAGCTAATGTTAGCACATTAGCATCAGCCGGTTAGCGGAATATGCTAACGCCCAGATCGCCAGTCTTGGTCCAGACCCATAAACACATAGCTGGTTTAGGTAACGTAGTTTTAACTAACGTTAAATGGAATTAATAAGTTAAAGTTACCCAGTGGGTTATTTCAGGAAGCTTATGCAGATAAAGATAACACGGTTATTGTGACAGTGATGCTAGTAAACCGGGGTTTGTGCACATGCATGACCGATAGAAAACTTTAAGCCCACGGTGTGTTCACCGGCAGGAGGCTGCAGTGAATCAGCTTTTGCTTTGCTCCGTTAACATTAACCCTTTCCTGCCTGTTTGGATCCGCAGGCTGGTGTCTGGTGCGGGAGACATAAAGCTGACCAAAGATGGCAACGTTCTGTTACATGAGATGGTAAGAAGAGCTGTGACATTATTTTGTCCACCTGTGTTGTCAATTTGACCACTTATTTATTGTTAGAGTGAACCACACCCCTAATGTACCACACCCCCATGTTACAGTCACATTTATGATTGATCAGTGATTAGGAATGGAATCAAACTGCAGTATTTTTTTAGGTGCTGACATGCGTCTATATCCAAAAGGATTAGAAACTGTAAAGCACTGAATGCTGAAGATTAGCTTCAGATTTCAGTGGTGTTTATTTAAATATTCTAAGTAAAATGTCTTTTGTGCAGGCAAAACCTTTTAACCTTTCATACCAGAGGAAGAAATAATTGTTATTAAGAACGAGTTGAAGTTATCTCATTTCATTAACTGTGGAAGGATTATTTGCATGTCCAGCAATATGGTTTGTTTTTTGATGTTGCATCATGCCTTCAAATTCTTTTTCCTGTTTTTCCCTTCAGCAAATTCAGCACCCGACAGCATCACTGATTGCGAAGGTTGCCACGGCGCAGGATGACATCACTGGAGACGGAACCACCTCCAACGTCCTCATCATCGGTGAACTGTTGAAGCAGGCCGACCTCTACGTGTCTGAGGTAAAAGACAGAGGCTCTCCGGACTTTAAAGTTATCCACCTAGAATGAATGAATATCTGTGATGTTCATGGTTAATGAGAAGGTAGTTTTGTTCTTGTAGTTGATTTGAGATGAATGAATTTATGTTTTATAGAGTTTGTGGGTTTATGTCAATAACTCGTACCTGGAACAGGAATTATTTCACTCTGTTACACCCTTTAAATTTGTGCTGCAGGGTCTTCATCCCCGAATCATTGCAGAGGGATTTGAGGCTGCAAAAGAGAAAGCTTTGGCTGTTCTGGAGGAGGTGAAGGTGACTCAGGAAATGGACAGAGAGACCCTCATCAATGTGGCACGCACCTCCCTGAGGACCAAGGTCCACGCAGAGTTGGCAGACCTCCTCACTGAGGTGAGACACAAGGAAAAGAATTTCAGTAGCATTTTGCCAACAGCACCAAAGAAAGATAATTTCCCTGGTTGGTGTTGCTCTCAGTAAATTATTTTATTCCTTTGACAGTTTACTGCTATTTACAGCAGCTTGTTCTTTTTTGCGAAACAGTCATGTTTAATTCTCAGTAAAAGATATTTACATGGAGCATCAAGTGGATTTAAGCTCTTATTTTGCACCTATACAATCTGAGCATATATATTAGCTGACGCTGATTCTGGTAGTTACTGACAGGGAGAGAAACGTTCACGCTTTAAAGGGTCTCATTGCACTAGCTAACCACTCATTTCCATTTTCTGATTGGTTTGTCTGCAGGCTGTAGTAGATGCTGTGCTGGCTATTGCAAAACCTAATGAACCCATTGACCTGTACATGGTGGAAATCATGGAGATGAAGCATAAGACTGACTGCGATACACAGTGAGTTTTAACAAACCCTAAACCAGAGGAGCTCCTTCCCTGTACAGACAGGTATAGCAGTGCACAAAGTTCAGATATCTAAAAGTAGCTGTTTTTGTTTATTTCCACCCCACCCCCATTCTCAGGCTGATCAGAGGTTTGGTGTTGGACCACGGTGCCCGACACCCAGACATGAAGAAGAGGGTGGAGGACGCCTATGTGCTGACCTGCAATGTCTCTTTGGAGTACGAGAAGACAGAGGTCAACTCTGGCTTCTTCTACAAGAGCGCAGCGGAGAGGGAGAAGCTTGTGGCCGCAGAAAGGAAGTTCATTGAGGATCGCGTACAGAAGATCATCGCCCTGAAGAACAAAGTGTGTCCTAATGGGGACAAAGGTTTTGTCGTCATTAACCAGAAGGTATGCCTGAAGAGAATGAATGCAGTATCTGCTTTTTAACTGCAGGTCGTTTATTAACTGAGGCTGTGCAATATGTTAGTTGTATAAAAGTAAATGCAAATATCTGGTGTGTAAACTTTTGTAACTTAAAACCCCATCTGTAGCTTTTTCAGTCACATATAAGACCATTACATTTCTCTACGAACATTGTACAAAGCATTTAGTGATTCTCACCATGTAAAAATAAAGGCCCACTATAGTGTATAAAGGCACAGTGAACACCCAAGGATGCTACTATGGCTCCCCCTGGTCTCGTGTATCTGTGCTAGAGTAAATCTGATCTGTACCTCTGCATTACGAGAGCATGTCCTCTCCTACATGTATTCAGCGGGTCAGAATAAACTTTACATCCCTCAAAATGTTAGAGTACACTTTAAATCATCATAAATGACAGATTGATCTCTTCTTTGCTGTTTGTTCCCTTTGTTTTGTGTAGGGTATCGACCCATTTTCCCTGGATGCCCTAGCAAAGGAAGGCATTGTAGCTCTGCGGAGGGCAAAGAGGAGGAACATGGAAAGGTAAGAATAAAAACTATAGAGCCTGTATTCCTTTTAAGGATAAGAATTAACATGTATTAATTTAAAATAAAAAACTAAAACAAGTACACATTATATTGTCTGTATGCCAGTCTCTTATGACTGTCAGTGTGACACTGTCATGTTCAGAGGGCATAGACACAGGGCGTCAGCTCCATTAGCCGTTCTGTTTCGTTAAGCCATAAGAAAGTGTGCATCAGCCTGTCAGACAGACACAGAGCAGCCACAGAAGGACACTGAACCAGGCCTCAGGTGTCTTCAGCTCTGGCTACTGTGGCAGTGCTACCCATAGCTAGTCTGTGTGTCCAGTTAGTGGGTGACACGTAATGCTAAGATAGAAACAAATTTATTATGTGACCAGTAGTGACAAAATTTTTATGGGTTGACTTCAGCTTTGGTAGTGGTCTGTCAGCTTATGGAGCATCTGGTGCTCTGTAAAAGGATTCAGCACCAAAACATGAATGTGCAGGAGATATTACAAAATATAGTTACCTGAAAGTCTGTGAAACAAACACTGCAGCTCATGTGTTGTTCCCTTGACAGGCTCACCCTCGCTTGCGGCGGCATTGCTATGAATTCAGTCGATGACCTCACACCTGAGTGCTTGGGACATGCTGGGTTGGTTTATGAGCACACACTAGTGAGTATTTCTCAAAGCAAAATGCGAAGACATTTCTTCAGATGCATGGCGTCTATATTACATACATAAAAGAGTTAACTTCTCCAAATCCTGTTTGCAGGGAGAAGAGAAGTACACATTCATTGAGAAGTGTGGGAACCCTCGCTCAGTCACTCTGCTGGTGAAAGGACCCAACAAACACACCCTCACACAGATCAAAGATGCTGTAAGGGATGGTCTGCGGGCTGTTAAGAATGCTATAGAAGATGGTAAGATTCTAATGAACTCGAATTTGAACAACAAAATTAGCAATTAACATATTTGACTGTGTTATTTGACTTTAATTTTATATTTTATGGGCAGGATTTATTGCAGCAGGAGTGATTTGGTTTCCCTTACTATCATTTTGCAGTTTTTGAAAATCCAGTTTATTGTAATTTGTGTTCTTGTCCCTCTTCTGTAGGCAGGTTTCCCTTGTTAGTTTTGTCCATCCAACCAGATTTGTTATGGCTTCATAAACTGTGGTTATGCACACACTAGCTCCAGTCTTGTCTCTAATACTTTTTTTTTTTTGAGTGAAGTGACTTTGGTGAAATGCAGTTTTTCTCATTTGCACAGCGAACACCCAGGGATGCTAATGTGGCTCTCCCTGGTCTCCCACTGTCTGTGCTAAAGTGATTCTGATCTTTACCTCTGCATTAGGAGAGTGTTAGCCTCTTCTACATGTATTCAGTTGATCAGGACAAACTCTAGTGTCTTTTGACATGTGATTTAATTTGTTAAACATACAATTCTTGCCTTCAACTGAGACAATCCACTGTGTTTTCTGAATATCTTCTTTTCATCTTTTATCTTCAGGGTGTGTCGTCTCTGGCGCAGGTGCATTTGAAGTGGCTGTAGCGGACGCTTTGGTAAAACACAAGCCCAGTGTGAAAGGCAGAGCCCAGCTGGGAGTCCAAGCGTTTGCAGATGCTCTATTAGTCATCCCCAAGGTGAGAGATTTCTACTTTCCCCACAGGTATTTAGTGTCTCTCTACCACATGTGTTATAAAGAACATTTATTTCTATATTGTACCACTGATGCCATCTCTGGACCTCCTCGCCTAGGTCATAAAAAACTGATTTATCTGTTTTCATGTTGCATTAGTTTTGTTTTTGCTAATGCATCTTCATTTGTAGGTTTTGGCCCAGAACTCTGGCTATGACCCACAGGAGACTCTGCTGAAGCTGCAGATGGAGTACAAAGAATCTGGCCTGCTTGTTGGAGTAGACCTCAGCACAGGTCAGAACCACAGGCTCATGTGTTATTTATTCTACTCCCAGACTAGTTATTTGTATTTTGAGTGTGAGTCACAACTATCCCGGTTTTATAAAACCTTTTATGCTGTGTTTCAGGGGAACCCATGGTGGCAGGAGAAGCAGGTGTATGGGACAACTACAGTGTTAAGAAACAGCTTCTCCATTCATGGTGAGTTGACATATCTTAACTATACAAGTGGGATATTTTAGTCTTGATATATTGTCTCCCGATCAATCTCTTATTTGGCTGGTTTTTTTTTTTTGTTTTTTACAGCACGGTGATCGCCAGCAACATTTTGTTGGTAGATGAGATCATGCGAGCTGGAATGTCTTCTCTGAAAGGTTAAAGGTCAACTGAAGAAGCTGCAGCTTTATCATACTCACTGGGATAGTTGTTTACCAGATGGTTCAGTCAACCTGTTTCCACACTTGGCACTCTGAAGTACCCCAGTCTGATGGACAGCCTGCTGTAAACATGGTGGCATCCATCACAGCATCAGTTCAAAGCCATTAGTTTTTTGTTTTTTTTTTTTTGTTAGTTTTTTGTTTTTTTTTTTCCAACAATTTGTCAATGCCTTCCTCCGATTGGTTTATTTATGGGATTTTGTTAAAAGCACTGACCTCTGCCTCTGTTTGGTTTCTAGCCATTAAAGATTTTCTTCCCTCTTGAAAGATTGGTTGTCTTTTTCTGTGAAGAATGAGAAAACGAGTTTGAATGCATGAATACTATGAACCACATCTGGACTAAACTGCAGTAAAAACACAAGTGGTGGAGACTAGTTTATTGTTTTATGTTTACAATAATAGTACATTTATGATAGTCTAATAGTAGCCTCTTGAAATTTCACATATTTGAGATTTATATTTGTGTATTTAATAAGCAAATTTAATGGTTCTTTATTTCCTTATTATAAAAATTAAATAAAAACCTGCTGTTTATATTTACACATGTAGATTTACATGTTTTTTTCTGACATGAATTATATATATACATATATAAACTTAAATCTAATGAAAACAACTCTGTGCCATCTAATTCACCTTAATGTGAAGTCCTAAAATGAAAATTTGTCGGCGCGTTCAAATTTCAAAACGGAACCATCTTTTTTCATACGGATCCTGTTTAGCGTTGAACCAATTTCCGTTGTTTCTCTGAAATGTGTCCGACAGAGAAGGCAAAAGGATGTATCGTGAACTGTTAAACTTAGTTAAATAAACCTGCTGCAAATTGACGCTTAAACTTGTGTAACATCTAAATGCGTAATGTCAAGTTAATCGGAGCTTAAACAAGCTTAACGAAAATGAATGTTAAAATAATGTCCTGGGTATCGGCTGTGATTTTACTGGCAGCGGCAGGTATGAACGCGCTGATTTTAATTTGCCGAACAAAAAAAAATGATATTGACATTTAATAAACATGAACTTTTCCCCTGACACAGCAGCGGATGAGATGCAGTATATACCGGGGGGAAAGATGTTAATGGGAACCAGTGCAGCAGATGGGAGAGATGGAGAATCCCCCACCAAGGAGGTTAAAATGGAGCCTTTTAAAATAGACACGTATCCTGTCACAAATGCCGATTTCAGGTAATAAAACTGGAGACCATCAGGTAAATGTGATGACACAAAGCCACTGACTGAGCTTCCTGTCCCACAGAGACTTTGTGCGAGCACAGAAGTACAAAACTGAAGCTGAGACTTTTGGCTGGAGTTTTGTGTTTGAAGACTTTGTGTCTGAGGAACTGAAGAGCAAAGTCACCCAGACAATTGAGGTACTTATTTCTACAGCTCTGCACATTCAATGAGAAATAAAACAGTGGATTATCCATTAAAAGAATCATTAGCTGTGGTTTTTGAAAATCATGGTAATACAAATGACATTTGTTTGGCTGCCTTATGAATAACTAACTTCTGACTCCCTGTTTCTCATCCAGTCTGCTCCGTGGTGGTTGCCGATAGAACGAGCCTTTTGGAGACAGGTGAGATTTTGTGTTTTGCTGATTTGAATTTTTCAATCATGCTTGGTAATCTTCCACCATCCCGCCATTGACAACCTATTACTCCTCTGACTCTCTGCGGTTCAGCCTGCAGGACCCGGTTCAGGAATTCGGGAGCACCTGGACTTCCCGGTGGTTCAGGTGAGCTGGAATGATGCTCAGGCCTTTTGCCAGTGGAAAGCCAAGAGACTGCCTACTGAGGAGGAGTGGGAGTGGGCTGCACGTGGGGGTCTGCAAGGTACACAATGAAACTTAATGCATGTGCCACTGATAGAGTGTCGTTACTTTCTGTCAGTTTGTTTGTATCTGCTCCTGCTGATATTCATTAAAAACAGTCTTTACTGAGTTTTATTTTACACTGATGCTTCTGGTCAGCCTGTATCATGGAGGTCAGCTCAGTGAAGGGTTGAATTTGCCTTGAAGGACAGTTTAGTTGTTGTTTCAGGCACACTGCACATCAGAAATGTGTGTGTTCATTCAAGAAGAAAGAGAGGAAACTAGTTGTCATGGCCATTTTGCTTAATAAGTCGTATGTAATTTCATTGTTTGCGCTCCTCTTATCTTCTCCTTGCCTCCTGCATTTCAGGTCGGACATATCCATGGGGAAATAAGTTCCAGGAAAACAGAACCAACTTGTGGCAGGTTGGCCTATTACCATAATGCATACCATGGTCACATTAACTCAGTATATAGTCCTCATGAGATTTATGGGATTTGGAAAGTCTGTATGTATATGAGTACAGTGCTGTATGTTGTCAAGCTTTCACAAAAAAAGCTGCCTCAAATGTGAAAAGACTATGCTTTGGTGCAACTAACTGGTGTTTTTCTGTACTTTTTAGGGATTGTTTCCAGACGGAGACACTGCAGAGGATGGATACCATGGCATCTCTCCTGTCAGAGCATTTCCTCCTCAGAACAGTTACGGTAAGTGTTTAGTTGGACACAAGAGACAACAAAAAGATGCTACGGGAATATGTTAGAACCAAGGAGAGTCTGAGGAACTAGTTTTTAGCTTTGTGAAATACTGGATTCATCCATCTCTCGATTCTAAGAGAGAAAAATGTGTAAAATATGGTGATGATGTGTTTTTATTTCCTAATGTTACAAGAACCGTGTTGACTCCTCCTGCAGGGCTGTATGACATGATGGGAAACACATGGGAATGGACATCCACGCCCTTTCGTGGAAGGCAGCCGATGTATGTGCTGCGCGGTGCCTCCTGGATCGACACAGTGGATGGTTCAGCCAATCACAAGGCGCGAATTACAACCAGGTGAGATGTTTAAAAACTGTCATTTCAGACTCTGAACCCATTGACCAGCTGTACAACAGTCCTGACTGACGACTGGCTCTGATTCTGTGACCTGCAGGATGGGCAACACTCCCGACTCTGCCTCTGATAACCTGGGATTCAGATGTGCTGCCAATGGACAGAAACAAGGGAAGAAAAAAGACAAAACAGAACTGTAGCAATAAACAGGAATTCTAAAATATGAAGTGAAGAACAGTAATGTTGATTCAAACCAGTTGGTGTGTTATTAATAGATCGACGGACATTTAACTTGACAAAAACCAAAAAAGTGAGGGACCAGTGAAATAACAGTCACTGATAGTGACTAATTATGAATGATGAATAGAAGGTGTGATAGTACAAACAAATTGTATTTCTCCTGTGGAGAACTGGATTTTTTTTCTAAATCATTTGAATAAAGTTTAACGAGACATGCTAATACGTAACATTCAAGAAATAACTTATTCAACTGTCTCATTGACTTTGTTCACTGGACAGAAGAACAAGGACACTCTTTGGCGTCAGCTTTGGTTTTCACATGCTGGGATCTGTCTTTTGTAAAGTGGTTCTATGTGACTGGGCAGTAAATTGCTCCACTGGTTTTGTTGCATCCTCCTCTAATCCTCTCTTTGTGTTTTTGTTTACTTTCTCATCACGAACGAGCTGAGTGGTTGTTGGGACTGATACTGAACACAGCACATATTGTTTTATCTGATGTTTAATTCTCCAGTAGCTGTTTAAAGCCAGGGCTTCTTCCTGCACTGAAGAAATAATTAAGTCCTTTTTATTTGCCCACACAAGCACATCCAGAGATATTGTAGAAATAATGTATGATGTCTTTTTAGTGACACTGAATTTACACACGGAAACGTCAGAAAAGGAAGCCATGTTCAGGACAGCAGAACATTATGTGGACTGTAGTTACAGATGCATTGAAAATTTACCAGAACAGTTTTAATGCAGATTATTGAAAACTACTTTACATCACTAACCATATACAGTATCTCTGCTTTTTGTCCACAGTTTATGACTGAAGAATATAATATAAGAAGAAGAAGTACTTTATTAATCCCCAAGGGGAAATTCAGTTGTTACAGCAGTTATTAAAAGATAATTGAAGCAAATTTGGTCACTAAAATGCAATTTTCAAAAGTGAAGACAAGACAGCTTTATTTTTATAGCACCTTTCACTAACAAGGCAAATGAAAATGCTTTACCTAAGACATATATAATACATATCATGACAAAATGGAAGACAGTGTAAAATTACAGATAGATAATACGATTTAAAGTAAAGAATATTATAAAATTAGAATAAAATGAAACAGGAGAATTAATTTTGTGAAATTAGTTTTGTCTTTTTAGTGACTATATTCATAAAGTATTGCTGAAATAGTAAATACAGGCTGAATGTGTACTGAATACTTTGTACTATGGCTGAGAACATAGTAAGTGCTCACACAGATGAGCTGCTTTCCTACAGACTGTAACAAGGTTTGGCCTAGTTAGAGTAAGGAGTTCATTTGTGGAGAAGAGGGTAACAGTGAACAGTTTGAAGACGGGGTCCACCTGTTGAATGGAGTTTAAGCGCTGACCTACTTTATGAAACAGGGAGTATGCAAATTGTTTAGCACAACAAAAGCTTTAATGGCTTTTGATGAGAAACATTTTCAACCACTTAGCCACACAACATGAACAATAACCACTTCCACATGCCGCAAGACAATAACTAGGTCTGTAATTACAGTACATGCACATGTGAGCAGCCATGTGAAAAACGTGACTTAACTATTTAAAACTGGAAAAACGTGACTTTGTAAAAAAAAAAAAGGAATGCAAACACATTGTTCAGTTCAATTTAGTAACTGTGGTGTTTTCACTTCGCACCTGTCTGCAGATAATTTAAACCTCTTCCCTGCAACATAAAGACATGAGCAAGGATTCAGTTTAAAATATGTGTTGATATGTCACTGACTCATCATTGCTCATGTATGTGGGAGGTTTGTCATCAAAAATCACCACCTTAAATTAGCTGCTAGGAATGACTAGAACTGGTATTTCCCCCCTGAGAATTTTCCAGCCCCCAAAATAGATCTATGACTGGTTTGAGTTTTGTGTTGTTACTTAATATAAGGCTTTTTGTATAACTGCATTTTACTGTGACTACAAAGAGTCTTGTTGGTTTTCTGTAATCTCTCTCTCCAGCCCTCTGCTCTGCATGTTTGAGTTAAATCAGGTGTCCTGCGTCAAAAGCCTGATAATCTATTTGTGTCAAAGGATCAAAGCCATTCTTCCTTTTTAACGTGCTGCTGTTTGCACGTCATTTGTTTGTGTAGCAACCGAAAGGAAGGAACTAAAAACTAGACAGGGTACATGAAGCCACCACCTCTAGTGACATCACATCATGTCATGTCATGCCCCAGTGAAGACACGCACAGTTCAGGAAAATCAAGTTTGGAGACATTCTGCTTTCTTTATCCTCCTCCTTTTTATTCTGTCTCACTCTTGCTGTTCCTTCTTTATACACAGGCTGACAGTATCTGTTGATGGTTTGATTTATTCTGCCTCTGCTTGTGACTTCGATCCAGCTGATCATGGACTACTCGCAGCCTTTCTCAGTCCTCAATGAGAGTCTGAGACCTAGAATCACCAGCAGTGAACATCTCTACTCCTCTCTGAGCAGACTTGAGGACAGACAGCTGGGCTCACTCAGGGGCAAATCTCCATCTCACCAACCAACATGTCTGCTAGTAGAACCAGAACCAGAAGACTCTGTGGCCTCAGCAAAGCAGGAAGGTCCAGAGCAGCCTGAAGATGATACACAACAGGAGGATTTGGTCTCTGATGACCTGGATGAATTCAGTGATGATCTTCTGCCCGTTACCACAACGTGCCTCCTCACTGAGTTGAATTTAAAATGTGTGCCTGAAGAGGAGCTGGTTGACGAGGACAGAAGTTCTTCACAGTCTGGGGAGAAGGACAGTCTAGGTGAACTGGCCACAGAGAGGACAGGGGACTCATCAGAGTCAGGGTCCTCAGCTGGTGAAGGTGGGAGCTCCTTACAGAGGAACTACATTGATGGGACCTTACCAGACCTGATCAAGAGTGGTAGGCCGCTCAGCAGACGCAGGACACTGGGACACGTCTCAGCCACCGTAAGATAACAGTCTTAGTTTCTGTGGAATTACTAATTACTTGTTGGTGTCTGGGACATTATGTTTTAAAATGAGTTTGCTGCTCTGATTATAAATGAGACACTCACAGGGCTTGAGTTCTGGATATGAGTGTAAAGAGATGGACATGGAAAAGGTTTTCTGTCATATTTTCTGCTGATAGTTTTCATTATTCAGGTATCTTGGTGTGTCTGTGAGTGTATTCCTGTGAATGCGCTCTTTTGTTTGTACACACTGTATTTGCAGTGCTAGTAAAAGCGTCTCAACTGGTACAACTGGATTTCTTGTCTATAGTTTCAATCAAGATTAGCAGTTTCTATTTACACTATGTAAGAGCTCATGATGCAGTGTTTTCTACATGTGGCCCTGCACAGGAGAAAACAGAAGGCACGACTTGTTAAAATTTACTGATGTGGTGGTTTTTGTGTGCAGCTTAATGAGGTGCGCAGAGAAGTGGAGCTGTCTCGCAGACGAAGTATCAGGCTTAAGGCCCAGGTGGACAAACTACAGGAGGGCAGAGATGGACCAGGCTGGAGCCAGCACAGAGAGAGGGTAAAGCTTACACACAGCATCGGGACAGAGTTTACAGGTCGGCACAAGTCTACAGGATCATCATCATTTCTTTGTCGTCATTTCTGTGTCAGGTCACAGAGGAGGTCCTGTCCATCCTGGGGCTGCTGCACCCACTCACAGAGCTCGAGTCCAACCCAACTGAACCGTCTCGTGGCGACAACTGCCTGGACGCTGCCTTGGCCCAGTTGAAGAATGTGGCACGTAAACTGGCGATCAGCCATACCAAGCAGGTAAAGGCAACACCCACAGGCAGTCAAACAACCCTCCTCACTACTTCCCTGCAATCTCTGTCTGATGGCATGTTGGGAATGTTTGCTTTTTAACTTGCGTGTGAAACTAAAGAGGAACAGGTGACAATAGTGCGTTATGTCTTATTTCAAGATGCTTTTACCAGGCGTTAAAGCTAAGATATGTGGACTTACAGGTTTCCAAGTGACAACATAAGTGACCTGATGGGTTTGGTATTTTCTGTGTGTTTAGAGAAAGTCACGAGGTGTGTCAGCTGTGGGATTAGATTTTCATCCTGGTGAAACGCAGATAAGAGAGAGTGATGTCAGTGATGCTAAAGGCAGAAAATAAGTTGTGACAATACATAACTTGCTTTCACTGCTTGCTTATCCATCCAGGTGTGCAAATTAGAAGAAGGAAAAGGCGAAGAGGAAAGTGCTATTCTGCAGCAGGCGCTGCGGGACAGAGATGAGGCCATAGAGAAGTGAGCAGCCTCTTACATGATGAACACATCCTGACTCATGTCCTCTAAATAGCAGAAGAATCAAGATTTAAGGGGAAAAAAGCTGAAAGCTCTATTTTGAGTAATGTGTCATTGTTTCTGTTCCACTGTGCAGGAAGAAGGCGATGGAGGCCGAGCTGCTGCGAAGTAAGACGGAACTTATGTTGCTGAACAATCAATTACTGGAGGCCGTACAGAAGCGTCTGGAGCTGTCGCTGGAGCTTGAGGCCTGGAGGGTAAACCTGACATTATATGGGAAATTTTGAACATATGGGATTCAGCCAGACAAGTCTAGAAAAGGAGGACATCCACACACAACACACGCTACAATTAGAATTCACACATTACATTAAGCACATGCAGTCCATGCCAGCTGGTGTCCTACCACAGTGTTTTGGTCTCAGGCCCATGTGTTCATCTGCTGAGCGCTTGGTTCCCTGCAGGGTTAAACCAAAGCTACGCTGCACCTTGCGTTTTACTGGGGAGAGCAGCAGAATCTGCTTCACTTGTACACATGAAATCCAAACTGATTTTACTTACAGTTGTGCTCCTATAGTTACATATATCACATATATTTTGTAATTAACATTTTCGTAGCTGTATACTGGAGTAGGTCTGACCTACAAATGTATCTTCTCCTAACAACCCACCAACTTGTTTTGTCATTACTAACTCACAGTAGTTACCAAAACACACACTAGAAATGGAATTTCCCAGTTTATGAAAATGTTTATTTCAGCTAGCCTTTAATTATAAGAGGCCAAAGTTTTAAAAACTGTGTAAGTCTATTTCCATATTGAAGTTATGACCACTAAGTATCATTATTCACATTTCTAGGTTTGAAGTTAAATAGTTTTTAAAGTCCATGTTTCTCATGCACTGACATCCTGTTCGTTTTTCCAAACTTGCCTCAGGAGGACTTTCAGGTGATCATTCGACAGCAGATACAGAGTCAGCAGCAGGCAGAGCAGGCCCAGAAGAAGTCCCGCCTGGGCATCCTGAGGAGAAACAACAAACCACTCATCCAACGGCCGTCCAGCTTCCCCCTGTCTGTAACTAACCCTCCCACAGTGAACTCAAACCAAATCTTTGTCCCCAGAGCTGCAGCTTCTGCTGTTCTTCCTCCCAGCTTGTCTCCTTCCAGCAGCTCCCAACGCAACTTGAGGGACAGGCTGAGGAGGGGCAAGAGCAGCCGTCAGGAGAACCATGATGCAGAGTGGGTCAGGGACGATGACGGCTTCCAGGCTGTACCGCTTGAGTAAAACACTTTTGACTGGCACTAAGTACACACCTCCCATGTCTTCCAGTTTAAACTTCCCCTACAGTCAAAAATTAAGGAAGCTGCTCAACTTTAAGATAGGCAGGATTTGTGACACCAGTCTGGAGGTGATTTAGTAACTTGAAAGCTCCAGCACACACAAAAGTAAATGTGATTTTTAAAAATTTTTATGAAGGTAATCAAACATTTTGTGGTGAAAAACAGAGAAAAACTGGTTACAACATGTTTGGAGGCGATCTCTAATGCATTCTTTGGATCTCTGACTAGTGTAATGTATGTGTAAAATATAACTATGATTGAGCCATGTATTGTTTAATACTGTCACAACTGAAGGCCTTAACACTTAACCTTATTGTCATATTGTAAGATAACTAAAATTCTTATGTGACTGCGGCGGGTTCTGTCACACTGTCACTTCACTTTTGATCTTTCACCGTTCACGTTCACTTGTTGCATTTCCAGTACAGTAAAAAAAAAGAATACTCTTTGATGCAGATTTGTGCCATTTTATTGTAGAATATCGGTTTGTACATTTTTAATATATAATATATAATCCACTCCTATATGCATCTTTCAAACACTTGAAATGTATGTATGCCATTATCTAGAAGAGATGCCACCACTGTGGCAACATATTCAACGAATGGAGACATGTAACACATTAAAGTCACACCTGATGACAAGAGAAAGGCATGCTCATATAGAAACCATATACAATCCTGAACTAGGGATCAGTTTTCAAACAGCTTTTCAGTGAGATTGAATAATTTACACTGTTGATTCCCCTTTGAGATTCTCTGTGCCACTGCAACACCACAGAAGCCAAAGCAGGACCTGCATTCAAATGTCAGCAGCAACCCACGCCCCAACAATCTATTCATATTGTACAACAGGACACATCTGTCCTGTGGGAGATTTAAAGGGTGCCCCTCCACTAACTGGAGTGTCATAAATAGAATAAAATAAGGAGACTTAATTCAACTTAATTAAAATCATTTAAATCCTTTTACACTTCTGTATTCACAACAAACATTAAACATCAAGCCTCGTCTTTAAATGTTAGGCTTCCTTAGCTCTTACCTGGCAACCCAGCTGCCACTCTAAAGTCTGGTAATAATTTTACAATAAAAGTTTGTTTTTTTTTTAAATCAAGTTTTAGAGAAATGGAAAAGGACTGGAAGAGGCACATACAAATTTACAACACCCTGCTTATTCACACAGATGGCAGTTTCACTAATGGACTGTACTGTTCAAACCCACAGGAACAGAAATGACAATAACACGAGTACGATTAATAACAACGTACATTGTTGCAGCATATATTTGTGAGATACCCATATAACTTTGTGCCTTAGTTGTATAGATAAGTGAGATACAGATAATAAATCGGTAAAATATGTTTCATCAAAACACTGATTAGACTTAACAAAGACAACAACATTACCACGGCTTGGTGCCAGACAGACAGAGGAATAATATGAGTATAATAATGTGCATATCCAGTTGTAACCTGAGATATTCAGGAAACTGTGACAATGCATTTGAGGATTTCAGCTTGACTCCAATTGCTAATTATGTTGGCATAAATATATCAACAAGACGTTGTGATGAAGCAACTGACCTGTAAACTCTCATTTCTGACATATGGCAGATAAACAGAAGAGAAGATGTTAAAATTGAACTCCCATAACAAAATGTATCACTATTATTACGTTTCCACAACAACCCATCTGTATACACGAACTACTACAGCTTCACTGCAGAGCTGGAACCTCCTGACACACAAGACCAAACCTCCTCATGCAAAGAAACTGTTTTTGCTTTGCACATTCTTCATTTCTCTGTAAGAAGAATTTCTTAGATTTACAATATGTGTTTCATTCCAGTGCTGTCAAAACTATATTGCTGCTGGTCCAGTTTGGTAGTCCCAGATTGTACTTGGCAAAAAGCCATTTTTCTACTATACTGGCATGAATATATCAACATAAAGAAAGCTCTGTGCAAATGAGAGTTTCTTTGGATTAGTGTATCACCTCCAAAACAGCCCTGTTATGTTAAACTGGAGACATTTTCATTGCTCTTGTCTATCTACTAATCTAAAAACCAAAACACATCTAGTAACCACTCGGCCTACTACTACCGGAGGACAGACAAAATAAAAGACAATTCACCTACAATACACTACACTACAATAAGTTTGACACTGTTAAAAGGTTAGGAAATGACTGCTGGAGAAGGGTGAGTTTGGTCCAGTGTTGGCAAGTGTTAGCATCATTTATGACTCCAGTCGTTCTTGCTGAAGCTGCTGAGTTCTCACCTGTATTATCGGTGAGTGGATGCTGAGAGGATTTGAACATAAAAACGTTCTGAAGTGTAGACAGGGGGCAGCTAGGACTGTAGGAAGGAGATGATGGAGCTGATAAAATCTAAGGGTTTATCTGCATGGATCCAGTGGCTCGCGTCTGGGATGTACTGGATGTCAGCATGAGGGAACAGCCTCTGGATTTCTGGGTAATCCTCGGAGCTGGATCAGGAGTGAGGACGGAAAGTGACGAAAGGAAGATGAACAGTAAATATAACAATTTTGATTACATCTGAAACACAGCTAGTTTACCATTGTATAAATGTACACAAGTGACCAAATGTGATCAGCATGGGCCAGATTGTCTTCATTTTGACAGCTAAGGAAACTGGGTGACATTTTAGGTTGAAATAATGTTACACTTAAAAAACCTATGAGTGAGTTTGTTTTCTTAGCTGCATATCTTTCTTTTGCATTACAATTTGCATCACTTAACAGACTGATGATTTTCCTCCTTAATGTATAATATTTTCCCAGACCATCTTGAGAAAACTGTGGAAAAATGAAAAGGCTAAAGATTGAGTTTTTTGTGGGGTTTTTTTCTAAAAAGCCAAGTTAGGAAAAAGTACTGAGAATAAATTTAGGCTTTTAATGTTGAATTGTTAAAATATTGTCTGCATTAAATCTGTGTCTGTGAGATTTCATACCTGATATAAGCAGAACTGGCTCCACCCAAAAACAGTGTAGGGCCCTCATAGACAGTGTCAAAGCTGGGGAAACTCATGAGGTTATCAAGATGCGCTGAGATGGCCTCCAAATTGACTCTCCAGGCATAGTGTCCATTCTGCTCCACCAGGTTAGTTAGCAGGAACTGGCGAACCGAGTGCTCCTGATAGAGGGAAGGACACTTCAGGTTGAGTTTCATATATTATTAAAATTCATCACATGGCTACTTGTGTGTGATGGGGTTGGCTGTAGTGAGAATTATCATTTGACTGCAGGGTTTCTCAACTTATTGTTTTGGTTGACTCTCAGCCTTCGTAGTGTTATTTCTATACCAGCAGGCAGTGATTTGGTTCAGTATCAATACAGCATCTAACATCAGACAGACTCAGAGATTGGCTGATGAACAAAATCCAGCATTTCACATCTAGAGACTCAAACATTTCTTTCGGGATTTGTTATAGACAAAAAACAGAGCTAAAAGAAGGGGAATATTAGTTACATTCATCAGGTGACCAGAAACAGAACTCATATCATTATGACATTTTGTATGTTCAGGATTTGTAATTTTTTAAGTCATAACATGTTCACAACTTGTTTTTTCTGCCACCTAATGGCCCAACATCCTCTATTACTGGATTAAATATCAGATGCAGGAAACTACTTGACAAACTAACATGGATTTTGTTAAAAAAAAAAAAAAAAAAAACGAAATGTAAAAACAGTCCTCACCTTGACCAAACTGCGAAGCTGATCCTCAGCCATGCGCCTGGCAGTGGAGCGAGGGATGTCACTGGAAATTTTCACCTCCTGCATGGCCCGGATATAACAGTGGAAGTTGGTCCGTGTTGTGGTCTGGGCTGGACTGATGTCGACTACTACCAGCCTCTCCACTAAACTAGGCTACAGACAGATGGACAGATTGGGGAACAGGTAGAGAGACAGAAACAAAAAGATGTCAGTGGGAGAAACCAATGACAAAATGGAAACAGGATGACGTGCAGCATGAAGACCAATGGAGGAAATTCAGAGTACACTGTACAATTATTATGGTCAGGTGACACCAAAGGAGGGGAGTAATAGCATCATGATATATTCATGGTGACATTTCCCGCCTGCTAACCTGTGTCAGAGCGGTCGCCATGGCCGTTTTCCCCCCCATGCTGTGGCCAATGAGGATGCACTTTTCAATGTGTAGCTGAGCGAGGAGGTGTTTCAAATCACCGGTCATTGCTTCATAGGTCAGCAACGAGCTGTGAGGACTGTTTCCATGGTTACGGGCATCTACAGTCAGCACCTAACTGGACAAAGGACGGTTAGGACACTTGGAATCGAAAGGAAGAGGACAGAGAACAGTGAAAAAAAAAACTTTATTCAGCTGTGTCCTTATTTTTGGCCCAACTCAGAAGAGTCACAGCACAAACAAAGGCTGTATTGTGCAAATAAGGCATTGGGTTTCATCAAGTAAGCCAAAGAACAGACTGCTGAGGAGATGTATCAAGTGACTGACAACATGCTGGTTGATTGAAAGTTCCCATGCCTGCTCTTGTAAGGCGGCTCATTTCAGGCGGCTGAGAACCAATTCAAACACATAAAGATGAATTGTTTTTGAAGTAATAACAGAAAGGTGTAATGTCTTCATCGCTGCATTACCTTTCGGCCTGTGCGTTGCACCAGGGACTTCGCTATTGAGTGGAAGTTAGATTTGCTGCCAAAAAGGCCATGGAGAAACACCAGGGGAGTGCTCTCTCCCTTCCCATCAAAGACATCATAGGTCAGGTTGACTGGGCTGCAGGAAAAAAATCCATGCTGATTAGTTAGAATCTCCCTAGTTATGTCTAAAGTAAGAGTTATATCTCTCCTTACACAGGAACAGTAATAAATCTAAGTAATAACACTCTGCACACTGATGAATCTTTCAGGGAGCGGACATTATGTTAGACTGGCTTCAGCTCTTGAAAAAGCATCTTTCTTTTCTAATTTAACTTGTGTCCCACATGAAAAGGATAACAAGGGAAATTATTAACAGAAAAAGGCAGTGTCATTGTTCTAAAATCTGTGACTTATGTGGTGGGAAGTGTTCTGCTTTTAGCTGCTGGCACAACATTCGGTAACCATTTAACTCCCAACATTAAACATCACCATTTTGCTTTTAAATCTTTGAGCTCTTGGCCACAAATACCCGACCATCTATGCAATTAATACATGTAATACAGCAGTCGTGATAAAAACCAGATTTGTGAAGCTTTAATATTGATGTTTTACTAAACCAGTGTCCTAAGCTGTTCTCACAAGTCCCATTACCTGTTAATTATTTCTACACCACCACTCAAAAGTTTTAAAACACCTCCAATTTTCCGTTTTATTGAAATTTAAGCAGCTTAGGTCCAATGAATAACCTGAAATGGTACAAAGGTAAGCAGTAAAATTTCAGAGGTGGAAAAACAAGTGTAGGTTTCCAAAAACCTGAAAACTATAATCTACTTTTCAGAGTCATATAAAAATGTATTTTTCATGGAAGAAGAAATTGGTTAACAATTTACAGTTTTTCTGCAGCAAAGGCAGTAAATTAAACCTTGAAAGGCGATGCTAACAATTCCTACAGGTATCCCAACTTTTATTAAATACCCTCCTTCTGTATTCATTTTCAATAAAACCTGGAAAAATGAGGGGATTTATTCAGTAAGGATGAAACAGTAAACGATTAAAAATAAACATTCAGCATCCTCAGTGAAATCTTTATATTTTATCTTTTGTATAACCAGGAATTAAAAACACAAGTTTAATAATTACATAAACCAGGCAAAATGATTAAATCTTCAAATTTCAGAAGCTGAAAACCTGCAAGTATTTGATATATTTTGCTTAATAATGACCTAAAAGATTAATCTACTGAAATATTTATTAATTACTCAATAGTATACTAATATTAATAGTATAAACATTTTTATTATGAAGTAATATGCTAATCAGTCCCTTGATTTACTGATTGTTCATTTATAAAATGTTGCATTCACAGTGATGTCTTGAATTATCAAACTTTGTCTGCCCAAGGCCCAACTATCTTCAATCACCTGAAATATGGGAGTACAAAACCAGAAAAGCCACTACATGATGTGAGGAGCTGTAACCACAGAACATTTGGCATCTTTTCTTGAAAACAATGAAATCATTATCAGGGTGGATGTTGATTCATTTTGTGTTGATTCACTAATCACACCAGTGAAATGAATGATGGGGATCATCGGGGGGGACCAGTAGTACATTTTTGCCCGGGGACAGGAGGCTAATCCGGCCATGGCTTACCTAATAAGATGCACTGCACAGCATTTACCCATGACAGCTATGGTCGCATAATGTAGTGGTTAAGCTAAACGCAGCCATAAGGTTATCTAAAATCCTCTGTAATGTCTCATCTGCAGGTGAAAGCTGCTAACCAGACATCTGAATGTCATTTATGTGAACTATACGAAGTTAACGCGTAATAAATATGTAAATACGCGGCACAGCGATGCATTTCCAAAAGGTAAGAGAGTGGCAGCATTAACAGAGCAACACTGAGCTGTTTGTTTCCACCCAGCACCACCCTCAGGCACACAGAGGACACCAGCTAGCCGGCGAGCTAGCAGGGGATACCTGGAGGAGCTGGCGGTCCGAACATTAGGAGCTAGCCCGCACACATCCTGTCCGGGGTATAAACGGAACGACGTCCGGCCCGTCAGCAGTCCTCTCCGGATGAGGCGAAATAAAACACTCATGGCAGCATATGCTCCGTTACCGGGCGGGCGGCAAACAGCATGTGCGTTTGAAAACGTCCACAGTGACGGCAGAGACTCAGCTCAGAACCCCAGAGGTCGAGATTGAAGGAAGCTTCAGGGTGTCAACAGCTGAGGTGCGTCATGACGCAGCACGCACTGTCGTGATCGCCGTAAAATCCCTGAGTTCGGTCTGTCAGGTTCCATAAACATGGCCTTCTAAGGAGCAGCACTGTCTGTAAGTAAATATCACGGTTATAACCTAATTATAATTATTTACGCTCTGAAAGAAGTACTGAGAACCTTAGCGTAAGTACTGGTAACAATACTGTTAAGTAGAAATACTGTTACAGGTAAAGGCCCTACCTTAAAATGGTTTAGTATTTTTTAAAGTAAAAGTACAGATCAGCATCAAAATATTCCTAGGCAAGGCAAGTTAATTTATATAACACAATTCATACACAGAGTAATTCAAAGTGCCTTACAGAAATAAAAGACAAAAGTACCAAAAGAAAAACATGCTATACATTAGGTATGCACAATGGCTAAAGTACGTTATGTGTCTGAACTGTAGGTAAAAGTATAAATTGCACAAAATTGAAAAATCCACTTAAAAATTAACAGGAAGAACAAAAAGTTTAACTTTCAAGTGAAACTCTTTAAATATTAAAGTTAAAAGACCACAATGTTCTTGTGTTTGCTTGACCTCACATGACCTGGTGAAATATATCCTTTTTGTATAGTCACTGTACTCACTTACTGTTCTTACTTAATGTACTCTTGTCTTTCGGCCTTAACAGCATGCACTTCTCATTTGGAAAATTAAGGATGAGGAGAAAGCAACCGAGCAGCAACCAGTAAAAATATCCAAATTGTATTGTCACTAGGTGGCGCCACTTTGTCACAATATGAGTTACACCTGTTCACAAAAAAAAAGCTTACAGTAAAAGATCAGGACATTAACTGTCATTTGTTGACGACACAAGGATCAAACCTGTGACAGTCTCACCAATCAGCAACATCATCCACCATTTCATTCTGCGACATGAAAGCCAAACATACAAGAAGAACAGGGATCCCTGTGAAAAACCCTTGATCTCAACATTAGAGAGGGACCTGGCTGCAGACAAGATGATGGTTTGTGACCAAGATATGGGCTCAGCTGTGAGTGGAAGTTGTCAACTTTGTCCAAAAGTAGGGTGACGGTAGGGTAAATGTTAACCCTAGACCCCCAACCATAAACCATAACAAAAACCTTCCAACAACATAACAACTTCCGGTTAATATCACTGACTTTCTGCTGAGGTCAACAGTCTGCCATTTGTCTGTAACTAGATACTCTTGCAGTGTTATGGAATCATTTTGTTATTTTCTCAATGAGACTGAAAACACAGAGTCAGCCTAGACCCACTAAAAACTATGGCAGGATGCTTTAAATTACTGACCTGTCAGATTACTTGAGAACAGGTGCTGTTCTAAAGGCAGCGGCTGGTCACACCAAACACTGACCTATTTTAAGGTTTTTCTGTTTACTCTGTGGTGCATAAAGATTGTTCTAAAAACTAACCTATGGCATTATTTTTGAATCTATCTTAAATCTGTACCTATAGAGCTTTTCCACAGTATAATGTAACTCAGAATTTAGAACATCTTAATGAATTTGAGGCATTCTTGAGTTTTATGGCCATAACACCCTGAAACTACCTCAGCAAGGTGTTAGGTTACAGGAAAACCTGTTATGTTTCTTTCCTCTCACTCACTTGTCCTGCTTTTTGGTTTGGTTTGTGATCAGTGCAGTGTCATATACTAGAAAATAAAAACAAGCCATCAGTCTATGGCCTTGGACAACCTGGTCTCGCTTGCTTGCGTCGGCAAACATTCATTGCTATGGGAGACAAACCTGCTGGGACAAAGCACGCTGTCAAATGTTTCCATAGTGATGGCATGAGACCCAGGGGAGCTCAGACCCAACGCTAAGAAGAAAAGGGTACTGACAAATGCATTTGCATTTTTTTTAATACTACTAAGCAGTGTTTCCAGTTTCCTGAAACCCATAATTACACACAAAAATAATGATGTCAAACATTGTTCCACTGACAGTTTAATAGTTGCAGTTACACAAATCTGCTGATTTACAGTACAAGGCACTGTAACTTCTGCTACACTGATAGACTTCTGCTTCCCCTGGTTCACTGACATCTTTATAAAATGCATATAATTTTGTTTAGAGGCATTTGGGACGCAGGTTTTGTCTTTTTATTCCATTTAGTTATTTACATTGTTTCTTGTGTGAAGCACTTTGTATGCAACTTGCACGCAGTTAACTTTGATTTGGTTTGAACTGGGGTGGGAGGAGAAGGGTAATGATAACTAGAAATAAATGTTTTGATGTATAATGAGAGACAGACTCCACTGTAGCAGAATATTAATATCCTGCTCCTTTTCTCAGATTGGTTTTGTTATCAATATCCCAAGATTAAAGCACAGTAAGACTGTATTTATCATTTATCTAATTATGAAATACCATATATACCAAATATACTTCCATCCAATAAGCCACTGTTTTAATCTGTTAAAAATGCACACATGTATCTGTATTTAAAATTTTAAATAGTTTGACCACACATTAAGCTATAAAACCTCCCTGACTTGACCCGCAGAACCATCTGGATATTGTTATAGAGGAAATTAAGTGACTGTTTTCCTCACACTGTTTTCCTCATGGAAAACAGTGTCACAGGTCAAAAAACTTTAAACTGTAGACATACTATAGTCTCGGCTGTCAACATTTCAAATCACAGTGCTAAAGCTTCATTTATCCATACTGTAAACAAAACACTGCTGCTGTTATCTGTGTTAGACTGGGTCCTGTTTATAAGTTTGGCTCTGTTTCTGGGACAAATCCGGGAATTCTAATTTAGCAACATTTCATGGAATTTCTGGGGGTTTCCTTCTGATAAAGACAGGATGTGCTACCACGCTCCTTCCAAATTATTAGGGTGAGTATACAAATCCATACACTAAATAAATTTGGAGATGTACAAAGTATTTCCTACTCCAAGCATATATCCATATCGTGGCTGCTGGACTGAATGAGCTATGCTCCAGTAGCCAGTCGTTGAGACTTGTTGATTTGACATCAAATCCCTGCATAATATTTACACATACCTTCACAAAAATAGCATATAAAATAATCTGAACACTACTCAGAACATATTCAGGTCTTGATCTCCTGAGTAATAAAAAAATCTTCCAAAAACAAAATTTTGTTTTTATTTAATTACTCATCTTATTCATCATCTTATTCATTCCTCTCATATCTCACACTTTGTGTGGTAGTCCTGCCACCTTTTGTCTCTCCTGAGTTCCTTAATAGTTACAGTAAAAATGGTTTTATCTAAAGCATATTTATTGACTCACAAGTATGTGCAACAACTGTTTTATCCAGCTTTACAGCCCAACAATCAGTAAGGTTAAAAAAGTCAGTGATAACTGGGATCATAGTTTTTAGTTTCTCTATCAAGAACCTGTTTCACTTTGCTGTTTGGTCGTCATCTTGATTATGTGAAATCTACCTGTCAGCGTCATGTGTTCCGGCTGGAAAGAGAAGCTGGCATTCAAATGTAACATCTGTGACATTTGTGATCTCTGAACAATGGCCTTTATTCTCTCTACTGCCTTGAGCTAAACATCTGATAGCACTATTTCTCTAATATAAAAGATAACACCAAAAGATATAGAATTAGCCTATAAAAGATGTTGAAAATATCTTACAGAGGCACACACTTAAATTGATTTGACACATTATTTGTCTTTTTTGGTTTTTAATAGGGATTTTGACTGTAGGTGTGTCCAGTAGGCCTTAGACATAAAAACTAAAAGGAGTCATATCCATAAAGGTGGACAAATCCTGTTCTATATTTAGGTGAAAATTAAATAAAACTGAGCATTTCTATCTATGGTTGTGTCCAGGCGACACCATTAGCCATTTGGAGACTTAAAAATGACACTTAAACAAATTATATTACAGGTCTTTAAAACAGAACACCATAATAAATAAAACATAAATACCATATATTTTCAACACAACTAGATACACTACTAAAAAATAATGTTTATTTAGTCATCAGAAGTTAGCTGGTCTGGACAAAACGGACGTAAATCCCCTCAACTAATCCTGGTATGCCGTAGTTCGTTGTAATGTTACTGGCTAAAACATCTGTCAGTCATCGTGACTGACAGATGTGACAGATGCATGTGATTAGCTGGTACATGAAAACATTGGTCTGTCGACGATGTGATTGGTTCTCTCACTCACACACTCTGTGATTGGCTCTGTCGCTCACACAAACACTCTGTGATTGGCTGTCTCTCTGCCAAATACGCAGAGGTTCAACCGCGGCTTTTTTGTTTTCAGAAAGAAAACAAACAAATCGGAGAAACACGCAACATGAACTACGGTATTTCATGGATTATTCTCAAGGATAACACGTGTTAGGACAAAATACTTGAAAGCATATTGTTCATTGCAGTACAGCTCTTAGAACAGGGTATAGCTGATGGCTGTACAATAAAAATAAACATCGATGTACGAGAGGAAAGGTAAGGAATTAATTTCCCTCTGTATGTAACTTTATTTAAAATGATTTTTCTATCTTAAAATTGTTGACACCTTTAAAATCTCATGACTTTGTGACTTCAAATGATGTGTACTTTACTAACACCACTGGACAAACATTCACTTGGCCCAAACACAGGTCAGGGAATGAACAAAAAGAATAAGTGAAAATGTGATGGAAATATTATATTAATGTTTGTTTTAAATTATTTATCTCTTCCCGGAGCAGAAGCTTCAGTGGATATTTAAGTAATTTTTATGTGCATCAAGATTTTTTCTGGGCTTGTTGTGGTTTTTTTTTTATGCTTCTAGTTATATTTTGGATGGAAAAGTGTGTCATAATCTCTGCAATTCAGTTCAGCATGAAACTATTTGTGATTCTCAGAAACTGACATCAAAACCTGATATATTCAGTAAATAAGGGGTAATTACAAATCATTACTGAATATAGCAAAGTATGAAGGCAGGTGCTGTTTCATTTAAATGTGTTAAAGTTAACTCTTGAACCGAAGTAGTAGTTTTCACAGTTAGTGTATTTCATTATTAAAAATACATTTATAGCACATTAGCAGATTTGTTATGGAGATATTTCTGTTAAATTTATCAACATTAACCCACTTTGAGCATGATCCCCTCAGATTAAAGAGATATGACAAGGTGTGTGTGTGTGTGTGTGTGTGTGTGTGTGTGTGTGTGTGTGTGTGCGTGTGTGTGTGTGTGAATGTGTGAGTGTGAGTGAGAGTGTGAGTGTGTGTGAGAGAGAGAGAGAGAGAGAAAACCTGAGTGGTAAAACAGTATTTCAAGACAGATAAAGTACCTTTGGTTCTAATTTCTACAGATAAGGCTGTAGTGGTTCAGAACCCTTATGTGAAATTTCCTGACGCTGCATTGACAAGAATAATGTTGATTAGTCAGCTCAACATCATGTGGTTTCTTAGTACATGTTGTACCTAACCTTCGATCCTTTCATTTTCAATATCGATAATTTGCAGTAAGCATTATCCTTTCCATTTAGAACTAACTTACAGAACAGTTATATTTACATTACTTTGGTACATTAGTTGTTCGGTGTTCTCTCTTGCTTCTTCTTGCAGTTCTAGTCACCAGGATCTGCCCATCACACCCTATTCAGTTCCATCAGCTGTTCAGCAGACATACAAAGAGATGAATACTAGTCAGCTTGTCAAATATTCTGTATGAAGCTTTTTGTCCAAACTGATTATTTGAAAATGTCACAGTCCTGCCTCCAGTCTTGACTGGAGATTGAATGCTTAATGTGGCTGCCATTGTACTAGTTTAGATATATAGAGATATGGGTACCATTTGCTCTGAGCTAATTATTACAGGAAAAGGTGAAACCTTTCAAGTTAAACAAGTTGCTTCAAAGCGCTTTGTAAATACACGGTAAGTCTCTCTTAACTCACTGAGTGTCAGTAAATCTCTAACATTTAAATCTATTATAATTTTCAGGAGATACTGTGTGATGTAAAGCATTTAGAGACTGAAGAGATGGTGGGGAATGTAATTAAATAATATTGCCATAAGTAAGCTGGACTTATTCTTGCCATGCTGGATGAGAGAAATTGCTTTTGTGACTAGACTGACTTTAGTTTAACATGTTTTGTAAGTATGACTGGAGGTTGGTGCTGACACATGACCGAGAGCACTATGTTTAAACATTAAACATGTACTTTTAAACTTCCTTATGTCATTGGAGCTGCAGATCAGTTTTGGGTGTACCTGTTTTCCTTTCCTTTCCTTTCCTTTCCTTTTATCACAATATAGCCAAGAGGCAAACATTTTTCATCTTCCACAGATATATGGCAGTCTAAACAAAGTCTGTGGCATCTGTCACATCTAAGCATTACCTAAACATATCGATGACTTAATGCTGCTGTGCTGGTGGATGAAACAAAGAAAACTAATTCCAAAAGCCCAACCCAGCTTTCAGGTTTTTAAACGGTTTGTTTCAGAGTGATCCTTGTTGGTTTTGATAGCTTTGTAATGTGATGTGCCTCTTGTGATATTTAGCACTCTAAAAACATTCAAAAACAATTAAACCCCATGTTATTTTCTGTATTTTTATTGAAATTCTTAGCATTTAGATTTTAGTCAAGTATAAAACATTTCATAAAGCATTACATATTATGGTTCAGAGCCTGGAAGAGTGTTTGATTAACACTAAAATAAAAAGAGTAACACATTGTTTTGAAAAGAGATGAATTAGTGAAATATTCCTTTATGTGCACAAATGTTCTGCGGATCTAGAAACAAGCATCATGAAATAGCTGTGTTCCCTCAGGGTGACTAACACCTACACACACACACACACACACACACATATAAAATAAACAGGTCTTTTGGTCCTTTGTTTGACAGCAGAGGCTGTTAAATTAATGTGAATAATAGAAAAACATATAAAAATCAAACTAAGGCACAATACATATCTATTTCAAATATAGTGAAATATGTAGTTGAAATGCATTTAATTACAGAAATGGAAACCACAAAAATAGGTCAGCCCCTGTGTGCCATCTAAAAGTCTCTTCTGCATCCTCAAACTGTGAATCTACATGGAAGAATATACAGTTGTTAATTGGGGCCATATCATGGATCCATCTTTAGTTTCAGTCTCAGCAGAAACTCCACTAAGCAAATATTACATGCAAAACACACAGAGTCGTGCACGCCCACATTAACGCACTGAACAATCACACAACCAAATCCTTGTGAAATAAGAGCTGGTGCCTCCTTGTCATTGAAATGACACACAATGTTTTAACTGAAGTTTCAGTGAAACAGGATACACCAGTCCACCAACAGCCAATAAGAACCACAGACACACAAATAACAGGTGTCTTCAAATTCACCTAATGTTACAGAAGGTTTACTACGAACACAATATGTACTCAGATGGAACCAAGATTAAAGGTATGTTTAACAGGATCTCATGTCCATATATTGAAAAGTTGAGCCTGAGGGATTATGTAGTGCAGAGGCATAAAATTATGTAAAAGACAATCAACAGCAAAGCAGAAAGTTCAATATTTGTACATACATCTTCATATCGGAGTCTCTTAGTGGTCTGTCACCCTGTGGTTTTGAAAGCCAACAAACAACACACACTCATATACAGCAAAGATTTTCATTTTATCGTACGTTCAAAGATCAATCGATCAGATACTTCAGGGATGGTTAAACGTAGTCCTTCCTGTCGTACCCTCCACCTGCACTGGCGCTGCGTGGGGTGGAGTAGATCATCCGCGGTGGCTTGTACTTCTTCTCTTTTGGAGGGCAGCTGGTGCACAGCAGTGCCCCACCAATCAGGAGGAGGGTGGCCGCTCCCCAGCCTATGTAGAGAGATGCCCCGATTTCTCTCTTCTGTGCATCGGTCAGGATGGGGTTGTAGAAATCCCGGATGATGACGCTGGCGGCCCACGAGACAGGGATGAGCACCAAAAGGCCGGCGAGGATGAAGAAGATTCCAGAGATGATCATCACTTTGGCCTTGGACGACTCGTCTTCAATGCAGTTGGTGCACTTGGCGCCAACGATGGAGATCAAGACCCCCAACAGTGCAACTATGATGGCAACGACCATCATCGCTCTAGAGGCCTGTAGGTCTGGAGACAAGGCCAGCATTGAGTCATAGATCTTACACTGCATCTGACCTGTGCTCTGCATCACACAGTTCATCCACAAACCCTCCCAGATGATCTGAGCAGTGACAATGTTGGCTCCAATGAAGGCTGTCACCCTCCACATTGGCAGGGCACATGACACTATTGTAATTATAAATCCAATAACTCCAAGGGCAATGCCCACAATCTCCATGCCCATCGACATACTGGCTCTTTGTCTGCTGACAAAACAAAACTTAAACAGAGAGTCCACAGAGTCCGTCGTGAAGAGTGCGAGCACCTGTAAATGGTTGGGATGTGGCTATGAGATGCTGCCACGGAAACAGGAGCTCCTTTATACCTCCAGGGAGCGAGGAGGAGTCCCATGGTGATGATGTCAACAGGAAAAAAAAACAGCACCTGTGCACAAACAGCAGGGGAGGAGAAGAGCTGGAGGCAGGTCAATGAGGAGGGATGTGATGGAGGGAGGGTGTGTCTGTGTGTGTGTGTGTGTGGTTGTTGGGGGTTGGCACTGGAAAGATGGCTGCCTCTTGACCTCTAAAAAAATTGGAGTTCACCTGTTTTCCCACAGGAATTGTGTTCTATCTGTTGCAGATAATTCAAGTGAGAGCTGAATAAAATACTGATCATCTTAGTGGAGAGGAAAAGAGAAGTTCTGTTTTACAAAAAATCTTCCTTTAAGTGCCGACTCGTAGTAGTAAACAATGGTGGAAAACAGATAAGTATCCTCAGTTTCTGCCTGCTTAGGAACCTTTGTTGTGAGTAACACACACACACACACACACACACACACATGCTAGTACAAACACACTCAGGCCCCATGGTACTATTGATCTTTCATTTCTTTCTGGTTCCAGTTGTGTGGGTTTCTTCGGATGCATGTTCAGCTAGGAAAACAAACCCAAGCTCTGCTGGAAACCGGCTTAACTGCACCCAGAGTAAATATGAGCATAGAGAAAACATAATAGACTGGGTCTCAGACACCTTTAGCATACACACAGTATGATCTTCCTGTATCGCTTAAAATCATGACCGTGATCAAACAGTTTCTGGTCCAGTATACCATATAAAAGTAGGGGCAGTAGACTTTCAGAGAATATACAGGAACCATTCTTTCAGTTTTAGTTAATAAACGTTTATGAGAAATGCATTTACAAGACAGGTGCATAGTTTTCTAATAATTAGCAACAGCATTTGCCGTTTCTTCTACAACCTGTTTCAGTGCTCATCACTGAAACAGGTTTTGCTTGTAATCATTCATCCTCTTTGTTTTTTTAAAAGAATTCTAAGGGGAACTTATAGTACACAAGTTCAAAACAAATCAAATTTCCCTCTAATTATTTTGTGGCTGAACTTCAATAATGACTGATACTGACAACAGAGGGAACTTGGTGCTAAAAAATATCCTCTTCTGTCTAACCTCTATGACCTATTTAGATGAACCTTTGAAAACAGTTTTGCACAGAAGGAGACAGAACCCTGTCCTTTATTACACTGAATGGGAAAGGGTCTTTTAATGATCAATAAGAGCTGGCCAAGAAAACCTGTTTTACAGTTCATATGGGCACCTGTTTGCTATTTTTAGACAGAAAACCTATGTTTTAGCTAACTGAAAGTGTACCAAGTGAACTCTTTTCTATAACAAATTAGTCCTTTCCAGGAAATATTTCTGAATTACTGCTAAGTGTATGATGCACAGTTGCCTCTAATGTGATTTTTGTCATTACCTAGAGAACTACACAACAACACAACTTTTTTTCTTTTAGAAATGTTTTTGGAAGCATCACTAACCTCCAAACCAAAATTTCAGACTTCATATATTTATATATTTCAAGGGGCTGCTCAGGAATTGTGACCAGAGGTTTGAATAACAGACTGATCCAGTGTTTTGGTCAAATACATGTTGCAGAAATGTCCTCTGACATTATCTGACATTAGCAGTGGGAAACCACAAATAGTATCAACAACATAAACAAACCTTAGGACCGAACAGACAGGATTTGTTTGTCGTTTCATCATGGAGAGTCTTCATCAGTCAGTTTGTCGTGTTTATATATCAACATCATATGGTTCATATCCTCTGTGGTAACAGCCACCAGCTGTAGACAGCCGGTATCAGTGCTCAGTGTAAAACAGACACAGGTCAGAAAACGCAAAATTTCGAGACAGTTTTACATTATCACAAATTTGACTTATTATTGTACTCAGTTACAGGAACTCAGATCTTAGTTTTATCATTATAACATGCATTAGCCTTCATGTGAGATTTGCAATTACAACAAACCCAGGATAATGTAACATGTAAACTTAATTTGATGCGTTAACTAAACTATCAATTTGAAATTTAGTTAACAGAGCCCATAGTTTTAACTTATTCTGAGCTTATAATTGATGTTTAATATAATTTATTATGGCAGGATAAACACTGTGAATTATCTTTTTTTTATTTCTTAAATAAATAATAATAATTTGAAAAAACAGCCATATTTGTTAAAGTAACAAATTAAGGTTTCGATTGTCCAACAACTTAAAACATTGGAGTTTTTACAGAGGCAGTGCAGTGGAGTTTGACAGTGACCAGGTGATTGTTTTTCAAGAACAAGTGCAGGAGCATTAACAGAAACTGGGGTGCTCTAGTGGTTTTCTATTTCCATATATAACCATGTAAGTTACAGTGGAAAAACCAGGCTAAAACAAAGACACACCTATGGATATGTGTTTCAATTACAAGTCCACGAAGAAAGTATTTATTCATTTACTTTGTAAGTACTGGTTGTATTTTAGAACAATTTTGAGGTATTTTACTTAAGTATTTCATCTTTCTGTTCTTTAAACTACATTTCTGATGCAAATAGTGCACCTTTTACTACTCTACATTTATCTGATAACTTTAGTTCATAATAAAAAAAATATACACTTAGTTTCTGCTGTGTTATGATAGGTTAGCAAAAGATAAGACTTTGAGTCTGAAATGAAACTCACAACCTTCCCAGCACTAAAATAATTAAAATGGGTCACACCTTTTTCCTGCTTTCATATTTACTGTCAATAATGCAAAATGCATTCATAAATGCAGTCCCTCACTAAAAATACATATTTTGTAAATGGGCATTTTGCATAGTGAGAATTATTATTTTTTTTACCTTTGATACTTTAAGTGTATCTTGAATGTAATATTTGTCTCTTATATTTACAAAGGAGTATCTAAAACTTATTTCCGGCATGTTGAAATATGTTTAGTCAGTGCTGTCCAGAATGGCAGAAGCAGGTCACATGCAGGAGTAGGCTGTACCTGAGAGCGACTTCCAAAACACGGTAAGATCATTTGACTATTCAAAACAGGACAAAGTCAGTTCAGACCAAACAGACAGACAGTCTGTCATATACCTTGTATCTGTCATATACAACTCCAATGTATTTCACACCTACAATATATTCATTCCTAAAACAACTATTTTTTGTAAAATGAGTACACAGTACTGTTTAAAAAACTGAAAAAAGTAATATCAAATATAGATGAAATTCTCTGTATTTCATTTTTCAAATAATGTGTCTTGAAGTTATTGTTCATTTTTTGTTGTTAGAATGACTTACCATTATTTAAAGATTGAATTATAATATTAATTATTAAGTGCAATCAGGATAAATTAGGCTCACATTTCATTGTAAAAATATCTTTATTAGTTTTTTTGTTATTTAAACAGTTTTACTCCCAGATTGCTGAAAATGTTTAGTCACATGCCGCATACAGTTTGAATAAAAGTCAAACACATATTAATGCAACTAAAGACATGCAAGTTTTAATCTTTGTCGAAAATACACAGCAACAATAAACTACTGTGACACAAATAAAACGAGTCACATACTAATCTAATCCAAATGTCTTATATAAATAATTTTTGTCTTTTTTCATAGTCCATTTTGCCATTATGATCATGCTTTGAATCCGCTTTGACACAGTTCCATAAAGTTTCACATATGTGACTCAGCCGGTTTGTATTTTGTAAAGAAAAACATCAAATTAAGTTAAATATTATTCCCCATTTGTGAAACCATTAGATTACATTACAATTACAGTCTGGATTTGCTTGACATCTTATAATTTATGTGTTAATTAACGCAATTAGGAACATCCACAATAGATCTAGATGTGATGAGCACAAATAAATAGATTAAATATTCATTTAACTCTGGTATACAAAGTCTACTCACTGAACTCTGACGATAAACCAATTCTCATATCTTTTACTGTATTCGACCTTTTGCCTTTTGAAATTTGATGATTATTTCCCTATTCTTCACTTAAACCAACTACTATATGTAAACATTATCATCTAACAAGTGCAGAGAACTTACAAATCCATGCACAAGTATCAAAACATATCTATACACATCTATCATGCTAAAATATAAAACTCCTTTTCAGCCTTTTCTAATAAGCAGTTGTTTCCAGGTAAACCAATGTAATTATTATTTAACTACTTTTTTACATATATTTCCTGAAAATGTACAATAAACAGAAACCCCATAAAAAATATAACAATAATCTGTCCTTGGTCCAGTTTGCTTCCCTTACACATAGTCCCTCCTGTTGTAGGAGCTTTGGGCCACTGACCTCGGTGCAGCAGAATATGCTATACGACTCTGGGGGTGCACGCTGTACCTTGACGGTTTCTCTTCCCGTGGAGGGCAACTGCAGCACAGAACTGACCCTCCAATCAGCAGCAGAGCAGCGGCAGCCCATCCCACATACAATGCTGCCCCGATCTCCATCTTCTGTCCAGTTGGGATGACTGGACTGTAGAACTCAACTACAATGATGTTTGCTGACCAGGAAACGGGCACCAGCTGCGTTAGAGCTGCTGTGATGAATGTTGCCCCAGAAGAAACCATCACTCTGGCTTTAATACCGTCGTCGTCAATGCACTTTGTGCACTTTGCTCCCACCATGGCGATGAGGAGAGCCACCACTCCTAAGATGATAGCGACGACAGTGAGCGCCCTGGCTGCCTGCAGGTCCTGGGGTAAGGCCAGCATGGAGTTGTAGACCTTACACTGCATCTGCCCTGTGCTCTGGAACACGCAGCTCATCCACAGGCCCTCCCAGTACTCCTGAGCTGTAACAATGTTGGCACCAATGAAGGCAGAGACCCTCCACATTGGCAGAGCACAGCAGAGCACGCTCAGCACCCAGCCAAGCACTGACAAAGTGATGCCAACCACTTCAAGTCCGAAAGACGCCATCGTGCATGCAGACAGATGACTCCTTTGTGACTCAAAAGCTTCTTAACTTGTGCTTCCTCTTCTCTCGATTCCTCTGTCGAGGTTTCTTTCTTTCTATCAAGGTTTCTCTTTCTTGTTCCTGTTTCTCCCTTTTATTTTTCAACGAATACCTGAAGGCCTTCTTAATTTGCTCCTCTTTGCCAACCCTTCCTTCCACCAGCTATGTCTTCTCCTCAAGCTGCTTCACCTGCTGCACAATCCAGAAGTATGGATTTGTCAGTTTTCTTCCACCACAAACTCCCTGCTGCATATACGTGCCCACTCAGATGCCGTTTCGCGTTTTCTGCAGCTCATAAGGAGTCGACCTTTATCTGTGTATAATTTTATTACTTAGTGTTCAGACCCTCCTTTGAAATGACATCATTCACCAAACCAAGCCAATCAAGTGAGTCCTGGACATTGGCCTTATTTGGCACCTGGGTGTGTTGTGCTCATTGTGCCCTTTTTCAAATGAAGAGTGTTTTTATGATTTAACCTTTTGCCCATGGTAGTGCTGGGTGTGACTGCTTTATTGCCATATGAAGGTAATGAGTGGCCAGGGCAGCGCTTGTTTTGTGGTTGAAAGGTGACCACATGAGACTGTAATGGATATGCAAACATGCATTTTCATAGATGTGTGTTTGTGTGTTTATATGAGTCTGTGCATATATTCAGTGTGCATGTGTGTATGTTTGCTTATAGTGTAACTGTGTTTGAGAGAGAGGATGAGAATTTAGGAGAGATAAAATGTTTTCTGTTTTTTTTTTTTTTTTTTTTTTCAAGTTTCTTTGCAATTTGTCATGTTTTATAGCCTTGATTAAAACACCACGTTACAGTTTTAATAGCAGAAACAGTCACTATCTTCACTAGGTCACACAGTCTATGAGTCACCATACAATTAAATCCCAGTTAATGACAAACTAGTAATGCTCTGTATTTTATAGATAAGATGCTTCTTTGAATTGTCTCTACTGGTCGAAAACAGTTGGGCAAAACAGTTTGATTTCCTGTTGATTTCCTTGAAAGTTTAATGAAAAGACTGAAACCAACGTCGTTTAATGTTTCCTGCCATCTGTGGCACATAAACACAAGCCCATTGTTAAAGGCTCAAAGATATATTTATTTTTACAAAAGGCCGAGTATGTTCCTAAAACAGGTGTGAACTGCAGGTCCTAGTAAACATTGCTGCAGTTGAAGTAAAAAGTGTATTTGTTGGGGACTGTTTTTGATTACATTTGGTTAGCAGTGGATCACAACACCACTGACTAACAATCCCACCCAGTGCGATGGTGTTATTGTGTTTTTTATTGATTTTTGAGAACAATGGAGGTGTATTGTATATAGGTGCAGAGGAAAAATCAATACTGAACAGAGACAGTTGGTGCCAGGTTCAAATAGTTGGAGATAGAGACTTTGAATGTTAAAGTTAAATTTGACCTCACCTTAGGAAGGAGCTCCTAACAATTTCCGAAAGAGCCTTAAATATTAGAACATAACGAATGTTCTGGTTCATTTTATAAATCAGGTCTGACTGTGTTGGTGTGACGCCATGTCTATGCTTGTAGCCAGTTTGTGCAGGTGATTATCACAATCTGACCCATTTTTATCTTGTATGTGTGTACACATATCTGCGACACAATGGCTAACTCACTAACCATGATAAGATTAAGTGGAATACAAAAACAATTATTTGAGATTATCTTGTATTTAGGAAGTAAACGGTTTGCCAACAATTCAAATCATATCGCACTGCTAATACTATCAAATTCTTTGTTTGCGTGCTTAAACAAGAAATTGTCGATCGTCCAGACGCTATTCGACAGGCTGACAAAACCACAGATATAGAAATAAAGCAAGCAATTCTTTATTTATACAGAACACGGATGAGGTTCATTAGAAGTCATATTCATATTCATGCCATCATAAAAATCTTCTTTAAATTCTGTTTCTATTTACACAACTGTTCTGTTTCTGCTGGTGTGCGTTAGTTGAAAGTTGAAATGCAATTCTTCCTATAGTTCAAAGTTTGTTTGCATGGAAACAACAAACACACCACTGGACCAATCTGAACTCCTGAAAACACTGGAAACATGGCAGACATTGATTTGTTTTCCAATATTCCCTTCACAACATATTTACAAATGACAGAGCCTGAATTACCCACTGAACATTAAGTTAATTACCTTTTGCCTTTGCTTATAATAACAACAGCACAAATATTTTTTTCCATGTAAGTAGGGGAGTTTCGGCAGATGGCTTTATCTCTCACAAGAGGTAATAAATGAGTTTCAGTTAGCAGATGCATTATACATTGGTGTATTGTTTAAACATGTGCGTCAGTGGATTTCTGAGAGCGTAAACACTTCCTTCTTCCCAGTTACAGAGTTATACAGGTATACACATGATGCATCATCAATAAGTCCACCGGGGTGTGTGGACATGTTATGTCTGAGAGCACACTGAATTATTAATTGGTTTATCTATGTGGTTATAGCCAAGGAAAAATCAGATAGTATCCATGTCTGTGACTATCAACAGTAACCTAAATGAAGTGACAGCCATAAAAATATCCTTCCACACTGAAAGTGTTGATATTGTGCTCTAAATTTAATTTCGAGGTTGAGAATGAGTGATTTGAATGCAGCCTGGATTTAAGCTCTACATCTATAGATTATATTTGAGTATTTCTAGTTTCTGATCTTCTCTACTTCCACCCTACATCTCATTTATTTTTACTGCAGCCATTTCTGTAAAGCTGTAAATGTTTGGCTTATTGAAAAAATGAGGAGAAAGATCAAAAGGTCATAGCTGACAATCATGAAACCTTTGTACAGCTGCCCTAGAAACTAAATCACAAATAATCATTTTATACTTTGGTTAATTTACAGTGGAATTTGAATATTTTCACAAAAATTCCACAGTTCAAACATCTCTCTCACAATCACCAGTCTGTCCTTTGACACTGCCTGTTTCAAAGAAAGGTCACCAGCCAGTGGTCATACTGCTCTATAAACACACTCTCAGTTACTGAGTACTGAATCTTAAAAGGCATAGAAAGCCTTGGATTTAACGGTTGCTTTGAGATTTATGATCACATAAATAGCTCTTTGAACACTGGGTATTAACAGACTTTCACAACCACCCAGACATCCCTCTTTTCTCCTTGTGTATAGAAAGTTATGTACTCTATTGCAGTTCATACCAAACTGTCTGAAACTAAACTGGCAACATTTTAAAGTCAAACCTAATTCTAACCATAACTCTAAAACCAAGTCTAGACCTCATACAGTCACGTGACATGAGGTTTATGAGGAAATGTCCTCATAAAGATGGTATAATCTAAAATGGTCTGCTGCCTCCCTTTGGGCAGAATGAAGAATAGCAGAGGAAGACAGCCAAACTTCAGAGAGCTTCTTTCACATCAGGGTTACAACATTTTAGAAGGTACAAAATCCAGACCTGTGAAATATGTTGCATATCTTATCACTTGAATGTACACTGACTCCTCTTTGTTGCTATCCCAACTCCTCCCACACCAATTTCATGGAAATGTTGAGGCTTTTTTTCCTGTGATCTCCTGTGAATAAAACCCCCATATGTTCTCACTTACAATCAGCCATTAGTCTGACTCACAGAATAGACACACTGAATATAACAGAGCTTCTCTTAAAGCCAAGCTCAGCCTTTATTCCACATGGTCAATTTTACCTTAATTTTTATTCCACTAGTTTAAGTCCTATATTTATTATTTTGAAAAATGTAGACTAATTCTAATCTTGAAGCAACAAAATGATAAAAGGAAAATTTCACCTAATTACTTAACTTCATGAAATCATGCTGGACTGTTTAAATGCTCATGGGTGGATCAAAATGTTTTGTCAGAGAATGTGCCAAAAGACTGGCACATTGTATGTCTCATTAAGAAAACATTTTAATTGCAAGTATGACTCACACTGTGTGTCGTTTTTCAGCTTCTGTGTAAACACCAGTAGACAACAACAGCACTGAAGATCTTAGAAGACCTGCTGTGCAGTTAAACCAGTTAAATCAGGAAATCTCATCGAGATTAAGCTTAATTTTGTAAGAGTGACCCGAGCACACATTATCATATTCTATATAGTAATGTGTAATATATAGTAATTCTGTATCTATTTTTGTTAGTGGTCCCAAGTTAATCTGAGATAGAAACTCCTTCCCCTTAAATCATGTAATCAGAACAGATACTTAATACAGCCCTATAATTGTTTTCCTGTTTAACAAATGTTTATATGTTTATGTTCCTGTCTTATTTTTTTTATTTTTTTTATTTTTTTTATTTAGAGGACATAGTCTATGGATCTGTAAGAACCCAAAGTGCTTAAAAACAGGTTTTTCATAAATGAACAAATATAGCTGTAGTGAAGCGTTTTCTTGGTAGACTGAAGCATTTTTCCTAGAAATAATGTTTATATACAGTTAATTTGCAACAATAATATCCTGTCGAAGTAATGTATCCGCTGATAACAACCAAAACATGATTAGCATTGTGATGGTCATGTTTCAGCACTCTTGGATCTCTTAAGGGGGAGACTGTCATCTTGGTTAAATATTAAATATGTAAAAGGAAGCTGGAGTACAAGACGTGAAGTATATTTTGACATTTAATTGAAACCTTGATGACTTGTTATGCAAGGGTTAGAATGACTTGTTAAAATACAGCATATTTTGAATGGAGCAGCAGGTTATCTACATTTGTGAAAGTGTAATACAGCAACATTACTAGGCACAACACCATATTTGGTTGCTCTGAGGAATTTGTTGAAGATATTTTATTTAAAACAAACTGTCAGCTCCATTACACCAGTGGCGCCCCCAGAAAATCTTCACAGGGGTGGCCAGGAAAAATCTTGGGGTGGCTCACCAAATTGAGCCTAAAGGGGTACTTCAGGCTGAGTTCAGCTCGTGGCTGTCCATGCATGCTCCTTGACTCTTTTCCATTAAAACGACAATATACATCAAACACTTTTACCTCAATTTTGAGAAACACACAAACATTTTGAAAAAACACGTTTCATAAACACGACCGCGGTCAGCACGCACACTGACTAAAATAGCTCATAGACATTGTCAGCGTCTGCTAACGCTACTCTCTCAACTGTTTAAAAATCATACTAAAAACACATGATAACATTAAGGCCAACACAACTTAAAATTAATATTACAGCATTCATTTACATATTGGTTAGCTTTCTGGACTGGCTTCTTTTAATACTTTTAATAGATGATTAAAGTATGATATAATACTGACATAATCGTGACATACTGACAATATTTAACTGACATCCATCATGGACAATACCTCTCATCCCCTGCATCAGACTGGAGGCACTGTGCAGCTCCTTCAGTGGAAGACTGTTACACCCTCCGTGTAGGAAGGAGCGGTACCGCAGGTCTTTCATTCCCACTGTTTTTTTGCACATTTTTCATTTTTGATTCTCTGCACCTTACTGTTGTCCTGTAGCTGTGGTAACAATTGAATTTCCCCACTGTGGGATCAATAAAGAATAAAGAATTATCTTAGTATCTTAATAATATGTTTTGTTCTGCATGTGGTGCTATAATCAAAACAATTTCACATGGTTTCTTTAACTTCACACAGAGCGGTTAGGGGAGGGTAAACAGGTTTTGTGTTTGTTCACGTTGGGGCTGGACCTGAAGAGCAGGGTATGCTTATTTTGAGCTGGTTTTTCTCACTGGCTCCTCCTCCTTCACAGAGGACATCATATGTACCTGTTCTCAACTGAATCCTCTCCCATTCAGCACCCTGACTGATCTAACAGAGGCCTTTCCTCCTTCGAAGAAAGAGACAAAACAACCCACATACAAGAGGAGTTGCCTCAGACGACTTTTAAGCTCCAACTAAAAAACAGGAAGAAGTTTCGTTTGAAGGAACTCTAACAAATTCGTAGTTCACAATGGTGTCTGCTGGGTTACAAATGCTGGGCTCTGCTCTGGGTATCCTGGGCTGGATTGGTGCCATCCTTGCATGTGCCCTTCCCCAGTGGAAGGTCACTGCTTTTATTGGAAGCAACATTGTCACCTCGCAAGTCTCCTGGGAAGGCATTTGGATGAGCTGCGTTGTCCAGAGCACAGGCCAGATGCAGTGTAAGGTCTATGACTCGATGTTGGCCCTCAGCTCTGACCTCCAGGCTGCCAGGGCCCTGATGATCATCTCTATTGTGGGGGGCATCATGGCTATCCTGCTGTCTGTAGCCGGGGGGCAGTGCACCACCTGTGTGGAGAATCAATCCTCGAAGACCAAGGTGGGCATTGCAGCTGGGATTATGTTCATCATAGCTGGAGTCCTCTGCCTTGTCCCTGTCTGCTGGACTGCCCACAACCTCATCCAAGACTTCTACAACCCACTGGTGTACAGTGCTCAGAAGAGAGAGCTGGGCGCGTCGCTCTACATTGGGTGGGGAGCAGCTGCTTTGATGCTGATCGGAGGGGGATTGCTCTGCTGCAACTGCCCACCTAAAGATGAGTCCTCCTACACCGCCAAGTACAACGCCCCCAGATCCAACGCCTCCGTACCAGCATCTGGGAAAAGTGTTGTCTGAAACACAAATCACTGAAAAATCTGTTTACTGGGACAGGTGCACTGGTGCTACTGGGTTGCAAGTGTTGATAATTCAGGATGTTACCTGAGCAAAAAGTATACCTGCGTTTTACTCATGAAAGTTTTTCATGGAAAAGTTGCAGATTCAAATGATGTGTTAAAGTCGTTATGTACGTCTGAATTTTTGTTAATAATCATTAGCACATATAATGTGTAATTTTCTTTTCTTATTAATAGTATCAACTTGCTCAGTCTTATTTTGAAAGTGCTTACTTTTTGCCATATATTTGTGGGCTGTTTTTATATATCATGTGTATGAGATTCCTGAAGTGCCAGCTACACTGTAAATAAATATGTTGTTTACCTATCTGAGATCACCTGTATTTGGTTTTTATTTTCCACAGCAGCTGTTTTCAATGTGATTTACTTAGTAGTTTTAAAATTTTCAAATGGGATAATTCAATATTTTTGGGGATTCTTTGCAAGGGTTAGAATGCAGCTGTTTTTATATGCAAATATTCTGCACATTTTTCACATTTCATGAAGCATAAATATCCATTCATTACTGTGCCTTGATCAAAACCTGGATCCTCACCCTCACCAAACAGAATCTGAGAAGCACCTGTTGTCAGACTTTCTTGTAGAGCAGGTTTAGGTGTGGCATAAAAAAGGTATGATAGCTGAAACAGTTCTTTTTTTCTAAGCACAGACAAAGCTATTTGTACTTTATATAAACCCACAGGGTTAATTATTTATTTCTCAACAGAGTAAATAGTTAAACTACCAGGAAATAATTACATTTATTTGCTCGAAACTTTTATTATGTGCTTTTACTTGGTGGAAACCTTGGCATATATAATATACATATATATATATATTATATATATGTATGTTTGAAAAAAAAAAACTGTTTCAGCTATCGTGCCTTTTTTCTGTCACTCCTAAACCTGCTCTACAAGAAAGTCTGACAACAGGTGCTTCTCAAATTCTGTTTGGTGATGATATCTATATATATATATATATATACCTCCAAAGAGTGGAGTCTGTATATATATATATGTTGTGTTTGTAAGTGTTGATTCCATTTGTGGTCTATATAGTATAGTTAGATATTATAACATATTGTAACCGTAGAGTAAATATACCATCTGTCTGAGATGGCTTGACTATAGTGTGTGTGTGTGTGTGTGTGTGAGCACAGGTGGAATCTGCAACCACTGTTCTCAGTCTGGAAGCCTTTCTTGGTTTAACAAAGTTAGTAAGTCTGGGAACAATGAACAAGGAAAAAATAAAGGCTGTGGATATCAGGTCTCAGGTGTTCCCTTTTGTCTGGGAGCACAGAAGCTCCACCCTGAAAGTCTGGGCCACAACAGGATGCAGTTATGTTCTCACAGTGGAAACTCATTTCATCAGAGCATAGCAAACACTTCCTTAAGTACCTGTGAGAGTGGAGCATTTGAGACCCTACAAGAGCAGCTGTTTCTATTTTCTTGCGTAGAAGTTGAGTTCTGACTCCAGTGGCATAACTATGGCTTCCCAAGGTCTCCAGATTATGGGTGTGCTGCTGGCCTTCATCGGCTGGCTGGGCACCATCATCATCTGTGCTCTGCCCATGTGGAGAGTTACAGCTTTCATCGGGGCAAACATTGTCACTGCTCAGGTGATCTGGGAAGGTTTGTGGATGAACTGTGTGGTCCAGAGCACGGGTCAGATGCAGTGCAAGGTGTACGACTCTATGCTGGCTCTGCCTCAAGACCTGCAGTCTGCCAGGGCCATGGTGGTTATCTCTGTAATTGTTGGAGTATTCGGCATCCTTATGGCTGTGGTTGGAGGAAAGTGCACCAACTGCATGGAGGACGAGGTGGCCAAAGCCAAAGCCTGCATTGTGTCTGGCGTGGTCTTCATAATAGCTGCCTTTTTGATCATGATCCCAGTGTCGTGGTCGGCTCATGCAGTGATCAGGGACTTTTACAACCCCCTGCTGATCGAGGCTCAAAGGAGAGAGCTTGGGGCTGCGCTCTACATTGGCTGGGGCGCTGCTGGGCTAATGCTGTTGGGAGGGGGCCTGCTCTGCAACAACTGCCCCTCAAAAGATGGGAGACCCTACATGCCTGTCAAGATCACCAAAGCAAGAACCATATCTTCTAACATAGACTATGTGTGAGTGTGTCAGCTGTGCCAGAAAATTACCCATTTAATTTGGTTTAATAGCTAACAAATGAAGCACTCAATGATCAATTAAAAAGAAAAAGAAAATTAAATCACTTTTCATAGTGATTAGAAGTAAATTGTCCCTGAGTCTCCGAATTTGTATGATTTTTAAACCTCAGTGAACACTTCAGATCATTAAATACGGCACGTTAAACAAAAAGCCAACAAAAAGCTGTAATAATTGAATAACTGTGTGGTGGTTTGAGCTTTTCAGATGCAGTTTGACACACAGCTGTTCTAAGGCCTGAAATACTATTATTTCTCAAACCAACATTACCTACTAAGAATTAAGAGCCATTTGAATCATGCAGACTTAGACTGAAGGCCTGATCCAGTACATTTATACTCTATGCTGATATGTTCTTTTTATGAGTCAAATCATGAAAATCAAGTAACTTGAATTTAAGCAGAAATTTCAGTATCTCACTTAAATATTAGTTTTTTATTTACTTGTATAATTATGTCATGATCACCGTTGGTCTCATGTCAGAAATAAAGCTTCTTTGTTCATACTCCTCATGACTTCTTTCATCCGTGTGTTCACTCTGCACCTGCAGACACAGCGTATACGACTGAAACTAACCGCTCATGATAAGGCTTTCAGGAATTCAGGGGAGTACACTCCTGGGAATTTACTGTATGTGGTTGAGATGTTTGCCATCCAGTAATCATCTGCCCTTGTATTAAGACGATAATTTACAGCGTCGCTCTTGAGTAAGATGGATGTCAGTGCCAGAGACAACACTGTGCAGTGTATGCTTGGGTTCCCGTTGCTAAGAAGCAGTTTTATATCTTTAAAGAATGGATATTTACACTTGGCCAAGTAAGAGCACATCTGCCAAGTCTTGTCAGGATGATATATTCTAAACCTGTTTAATGGTTTTCTTTTTGTTTAAAGACGTTTTCATTTGAAACCAGTCTGACATGAAGTACAATACAACATGTAATTTTCCTCCCCCTTATCTTTGTTTCCAGAGCTCTTATTTTGGTAAAATTAAAAAGTGAAATTAAATATATAACACATGCATTTAAAATGTTGCTTTCTTGTTGGTAAAAGTACAATTAAGATTATCAACAAAACTGATAGTGAATTATCTTAAAGAGCCAAGTCAAGTCAATTTTATTTATATAGACCATTTTTACAAAGCCAAATTTAGCTTTTTCATCAGTCTGTACCACACATACATACATAATCTACTGGTAGTTTAATCTGTAAAACACACTTTATTTTTATAAGATGATCATGCATTTTGTTTATAATATCGTAATCTTTAAAATATCAAGTCACTATAGATTTAAAACAAGTGATGAAAGAGTAAACAAGGGCAACATTTTACTTAAACTCAGCAGGGAAATAAATGCACTTTTTTATATTTTGACAGATCCGACATATTAAAAACATCGTTGACAAAAATATGTTTATTGTTCGAATGAAAAACTAAGTGAAAATGAAACATAAATCTCACATGATGAATGTGAGTCTTTCTGAAATACTGAAACAAAAGGCCACAGCGTGTTAGTCAAAACAAGTTAGTTGCACTTTGATAAACAGGTTTGTATAAAGTCAGCCACTTTCTCTCACGCAGCAACTTAGACAAATTCCTTCCCGGGTGTTGTGGATTTAGGCGGGGAGTACTTTGCTCCGTTATAGCGGTCTGCTCCTGATGGGCACTGACAGCACAGAAGAGCACCGCCGATCAGCAGCAGTCCTGATGCTCCCCAGCCCACGTACAAACATGCTCCCAACTCTCTCCTCTGGGCATCAGGAACCAAGGGGTTGTAGAAATCCTTTATGATGGTATTAGCAGGCAGAGACACAGTCACCAGGCACAGAGCCCCACTCAGGATGAAGAAAACACCCGCCGAGATTGCCACTCTGGCTTTTGCTGCTTTGTCCCCAATGCAGGTGGTGCATTTCCCTCCGACCACAGAGAGGAGCAAACCGAACAGAGAGAGCAGGATGGCGATGACGACCATGGCCCGAGCTGCCTGGAGGTCCGGAGGCAGGGCCAGCAGAGAGTCGTAGACCTTGCACTGCATCTGACCTGTGCTTTGCACCACACAGGTCATCCACAGTCCTTCCCAGATGGTCTGAGCCACCACAATGTTGTTCCCAATGAAAGCAGACACCTTCCACAGAGGCAGCATACAGATCAGTATGTTTCCAATCCATCCAAGTATTGCCAGACCAATGCCCAGGATCTGCAGCCCTAAAGATGCCATTGCTGTTTGCTACTTTTCTTTTTATTAAGCTCTCTCTCAGTTCTTCCCTGAGCTGCCAAATGAAAGTCTTCCCACTGTGGGGGAGTTTTATATGACCCACAGATGCCCCTGAGCAGCCCCCTTTTCTGGGTGGGCTTTGGCTCCATTGCTCAGATTTAAACTTCCATCCTGCTGCCTTTGATTTCGGTGGTGTTTGTCTCTTACAAAGAGGTCTTCTGGTGCCCCAGCAGAGCTCAGGGAAATAAAAGAGGCTTTAAAAGTCTGGTTTAGTCAAAGGCTTTTGTGTCAAAAGCTGAGGAAAATGAAAAACTATATTACTTTATTGAATAGTAAAACATATAGGCTATTGTGTAAGTTTTTACAAACTCAGCCATAATGCAGTGGAGGCGTGGAACGGCGACACTACCTGGAGCTCTTCAGAGACAAACTTTGTAAAAACTTGTTAACCAGGAGATTTAATTTTCTATAAATGATTTACAAAAAGCTTCATGTATAAAGCGTAAAGTGCTATTTTTATTTGGTAACCAAAATCTATACCACCTATGGTATTCCTGTGAGGATGTTTAAAGTTCTACTATCATCTAATATTTTCTCTCTTTATGTTTAAATTCTTACTTTCAAACTCCACAAATCAACAGAATATGAAATTATATAATTAACAAGAAATGTAAAAGGACACAGACTCGAAACAGGAAGATACTGTGTAGTGGTTGTGGTGATTTAAACTAAAATAATAAACTAAAAATAATAGAGAAAATGTCAGATTAATAAATAAAACATGGACTAGAATGGCTGTAAGTGTTTTTAAATTGCTGCATTAAGATTAATAATTTTATATGATGTACAATTTTGATTTTATTTGAGTTAAAACATTTGATGTATGGGCAAAAAAAGCAGATTTCCACCTCTACCCGTGAGAATAGATTAATGGACACAGGTGTTTTCAGTTTGCACAATTTGGAACAACCAATCAGGAGAAGCCGCAGTAGGTATATAAACTGCAGGTGAGCAAGTAGGCCCATGTCTAGCGTTTGTTTCTGCAGCGTCTGGCTCATCACACTGTTTCTGCTCAACCCGTGACAGCGATGGCATCTACAGGCCTCCAGCTCTTTGGCATTTTCCTGGCGGCCATCGGCTTTTTGGGAGACATCATCATCTGCGCCCTGCCGATGTGGAAGGTGTCCGCTTTCATCGGAAACAACATTGTGACGGCGCAGACCTTCTGGGAAGGCTTGTGGATGAATTGCGTGATGCAGAGTACGGGTCAGATGCAGTGCAAGGTCTACGACTCCATGCTGGCTCTGCCCCAAGACCTGCAGGCGGCTCGGGCCTTGGTCGTGATCTCCATCCTGGTCGTGATCCTGGGAATGCTGCTCGCCATCGCAGGGGGAAAGTGCACCAACTGCATTGAGGATGACGCCGCAAAGAGCAAGGTAGCTGTTGCTGCTGGAGTGTTCTTCATCGTCGGTGGTATCCTGTGCCTGGTCCCCGTGTCCTGGTCTGCTAACGACGTAATCAGGGACTTTTACAACCCCATCGTGGCCGACGCACAGAGGAGGGAGCTCGGCGCTTCACTGTTCATCGGCTGGGGATCAGCTGGACTCCTGCTCGTCGGGGGTGGACTTCTGTGCTGTCAGTGCCCACAGAATAAGGACAGCAGATACACTGTCAAGTACTCTGCCCCACGCTCAGCAGCCAATGGAGGAGCCTACGTTTAAACTGGGACTGAAAGTGTGTCTACACCGATTTAACGACTAGAGTGAACCAGTCACATTTGTATGATTCTTTTTTTTTTTAAAACTTGCTTTTACTGTTTTAATAAATTAAATGTCCATATGACGAAGTTCAGTGTGGGGCTTCTTGTTTTCAGTGACTAAGAGCTGACAGGGCCATAGGCTTTGTTGGTTAAGGTCACATTGCTGACACTTTACTGCATCAGGCTAAATGCTTCAGCAACTCACTTTGTTAAAGTCTACTTTTTACTGGTCTTCAACAAATACCAGACCAGGGTTGAGATGCTTCGCAGCTGTTTGCTCCTGTTTTTAAAAATGGGTCTTTCAGGTTAGCACAGGTGTGTTAATCATGACTTGGCTCACCTGCACCACATGACTTGTTGGACTTCACAACCTCATTGGCTAATTTCATAATTTACTTAGGGAATTAAAATTTTAGTTTGAGGCTTGAGAAATGGAGTCACCTCATTAACTTTTTTTTTTTTTTTTTTTTTTTCAAACAAGTCAGCTATCTGTTGCAAAAGCTGGGTCAACATACGTCATCTATGCTGAAACAGTGTTGTATAGCAAGGTGAAAACCTTTAACACCTGCTGTTTTTCATACATGATTAACAGCTTTCTCCTCCTACTCATCCATAGTGATGAGGAATCAGGACAAGCAGGAAACCTGAACCACAGACTAGCGAAGTCCCCTCCCTCTTGCACTTCCCATACCTGCAGTGCAAATACACACAGCGAAACACGACCAGCAGCATTTTCAGCCTGGAGGTTGCTAAAATTGTCTGTGCACCAGAATGTGGATATTTTTTTCCATGACGGTCTTAAATACATGTGTTGGATTTGTTTCTTGGTAAGATGGGGACTCAGCTCACTGGTTTGGTTTTGGCAGTCATCGGCTTTCTTGGCACCATCCTTATCTGTGCGCTGCCCATGTGGAAGGTGACAGCTTTTATTGGGTCAAACATCATCACTGCTCAGGTTTTCTGGGAGGGTTTGTGGATGAGCTGTGTGATCCAGAGTACAGGCCAGATGCAGTGTCAACCCTACTTCTCCATTCTGGCTTTGCCACAGGACCTACAGGTCTCCAGGGCTCTGATCACTGTCTCCATTGCAATCAGCGTGCTGGGCATTGGACTCACTGTTGTCGGGATTCGCTGCACCAACTTCTTTCGTGATGACTTGTTGACAAAATCCAACATTGGCGTAGCTGGAGGTGTGGTGTTCATATTGGCGGGGGTTGTTTGCCTTATTCCTGTCAGCTGGTCAGCTTACAACATCATCACGGGTTTCTACAACCCCCTGGTCACAGATGGGAGGAAGGGAGAACCTGGTGCTTCCATATATGTAGGATGGGTGTCTGGAGCTTTGCTCATCATTGGAGGAGGGATGTTGTGTAGCACCTACAGATATTGAGGCAGAGAAGAACAGTGAGACTAATGAAGGATGCTGCCATTCATGAAATACAGTTTGAAAATATACACTAATTTGGATACTGGGATAAACCTTGTTTCAGACTTTGATAAAGGCTTCATTTATTTCAACCTTTAACTGTGATGACATTTTACAACAAATCAGTTTCAAATACTGTGTAAAATAAATGTGTAACATGTTGAATAATTTGCACACAGGCCATGTAGTGTCTTTTCAGATTGAAGAAAAAAAATGAAGTCTGAGCTAAGAAGGTCAAAATCAGTTTAATGTGACATGTTTTTGTATATGTAGCTTAAATAAATGTTGCACCTTAAGACTTCTAAAACCCTTTATTATAATCACAGTATTTGTTCCTGAAAATGAAAACAGCTGTGAGTGTGGAGAAAAAAATCTGTTTGCAACAACTTTGTCTTACTTTAGAACTTTGTTACATGAATGAAAGTATTTTGATCTAATAAATTCATTTTGTATACGTGCCTTTTTTTAACATTTATTTTTATCTCTCTGTACAGTACATTAGTTTGAAAGGCTCACTGCCATTTCACTGCATATAAAAGCCTGAAAAACTTGATTTAATCTAGCTCAGAGGTATTTGTGTACTGTATATTTACACCCAGCTCACAAGCTGCCTCGCTCTGGTGCACATTCACATGCCTCTGTTGATTTCTGTGTCTGATTTGTCTGTGGGAAGAAGAGATCTCAACCTTTCTACTAATTCTTCATGTCATACGGCTCCAGCACTGAATTCAGTGACAGTTTCTTTTCTGTGGTCAATCTGAGGACTGATGTTAAAAGATCAAACAGCTTGACGATGTTTGATCTTATACTAAGTAGGGATGGTAGAGCACAAAGGCCAAGCACATAGCCATAACTCCCTGAAAAAAGCTCAGAGTTGGGTTCCTGCTGCATAATCAGCCTCAGGGGATGGAAACTGGATCTGAGCAGGGCCTTTGGGCTGGAATGTGTCATCAAACCAAGGCCACCAGACAAAGGAGGGATGGGCCTCTTTAAGGGCCTGAATCCCAGTCTTGTGCTTGACTACAACAGGGCCTAATCTGTGTGACACTTTCAGTTCAAGTGTTAATCAGTATCCACCACAGCAATATCCCCTTTATATGAAGTTTCATGTTATCATTACTCTTGGTATCTGCGCTTCTTCTGCTGGTAAACCAGTTATTACAAACTAGCACCGTCCAGCCAAACATGTTGTAATCCACAAAACGTCTGATTCTAGCAGGGGTGCTCAGAAGGTTGCATTCTGCAGTCTCATCTCTAGATGCCGCAAAATCTCACATTTCACACACTGCACGTTTAAACTTGAAAAATGGGCAATGCCCAATGCAATTAAAAAAGTCATTAATGAAAACCTTTAATTTTCCTAAAAATATATAACTAAAATATATATTAAAATATAGTTTTTAAACTAAATTAATATTCAAGAAACAGTTTATACTAAAGGGCTATTGTACCAAAACTACTACAGAGAATGTACAGTAGAAATCTTAACCTGTAACACGTCTAAAAAGATCTTTTATGCCAGGTCAGAAACACACACACACACACACACACACACACACACACACACACAAACACACACACAGCAAAGGTGCAGAGAGGGAATGTTGCTGTTGTTGAATTTTAAATAAGCTTTTCCAATCAGGAGGCAGGAGTCCAATTCAATGAACCAATAACAACCTAATCAAGCACACACACATATGTCCCAGTGTCTTTGTGATGAGACTCCCTGATGTGATACATTTCCTAGCAAAAGGGTAAGCAAATATGATCTGTAGAATTGTCATGGATCCAGGAGGGTTGGATGAAGGATTTCATATTTGAGGCCTAAGAACTACAGTGTTGTCTACACAAACAGATTTCTGTACTACCTTTGTTGTATAACCAGCTGGTTTATTGATAAGTTTGCACTCCTTAACTAAACAGTAAAGGTTGGAACAGTTGTTGATGCAAATCAGAAATCTGCCATAGCCTAGACTGTCTCATGTTGGTTCAGTCCATAGGTCGGCCTACATGGTCTACAGCAGATACAAAGGTTACACCTTTGTGGAATGTGGTATGAGAAAGTTTCCTTGTAGGAATTTGTCATGTGTGCTTTCAGAAACGTACAGCATGTGTCATTATGCTCTGGGTGCTGCTGGTATCGATTGTCAGTGTTATCACTCTGGACGTCATGTGTTCAGTTTGGGAACCTTTTCATTCCTTCATTACATTCACTGAGAATGACTGACATGTTTCAGTGATACTAGAAGAATGCATGATTGATTTCTTAACTGGAGATCCCTTTCTTCTCATTACACATTAATTAGCTATTATTCTTCAAGCAATTGCTGTGTTTTTGTTACTGGGAAATGATTTAATGTCTTCATTCACAAATCATCATTGCTTGTGTGTTGTTGGAAAGCACTGTTTGTCTGTGAGCTGTGTTTTTGTTATGATGTCCCTCCAGGAGCCTCTTTGTGCATTTTTGTCCTTTCCACTGGTGTGAAGTAATCTGGTCATGTGAGGTCTTAGCAAGCCTGTCTCACTAGAAAACTCCTCCTCTAACAACAAAGCCTCTAAGTGTGGAAGCCACTGTCATCATCTTCTCTGAGTAGGAAACAAAAAACCACTAGCCTCTGTTTTGGCTCTCTCGCTGGTAAATTACTCCAGCTCTGAGCAACACATAATCTTACCGTACATCTTTGAAGAAATTGTCAGAGCTTCAGCATGGTGGTGGAAGACAGATTCTGGGTACGGCCCTGGGCATCATCGGCTTTCTGGGGAGCATTATTGTCTGTGCTCTCCCCATGTGGAAAGTCACAGCCTTCATTGGTGCCAATATCGTCACTTCTCAGGTGATATGGGAAGGTTTATGGATGAACTGTGTGACCCAGAGTACAGGCCAGATGCAGTGAAAAATCTACGACTCCCGATTGGCCTTACCTCAAGATCTTCAGGCCGCCAGCGCGCTCGTCGTTATTGACATCATCGTTGGAGTCTTTGGGATCCTTCTTGCTGTGTTTGAAGGAAAATGCACCCACTTTGTGCAAGACGAAACCCAAAAATGCAAAGTGGCCATCACTGCTGGAATTGCTTTCATCATTGCAGGCTTCTCGGTGCTTGTCCCTTTCTGCTGGACTGCAAACACCATCATTCGTGATTTCTACAATGTTGTCCTGACCGATGCTCAGAGGAGGGAGCTGGGAGCCTCCCTCTTTATTGGCTGGGGCACCGCAGGACTGCTGATACTAGGTGGGGGCCTCCTATGATGTGAAATACACCAAGGCTTGCTCTGTGGAAAGCAGCAAAGCCTACGTTTAGATTGGCGTCAGTCTATTGGAAAGAGACAATGAATTTCTGAATGTTTAAACTTCGGTTTGTCCCATGATAAATCCAGAACAAGTTCCAACACTGAGAATAATAATGTCTTATCAAAATAGATAGGAGCCTTTGCATTATCAATATTTTTACTATCTATAGCCTTTGCTATATCTGAAATGCATTTTACAGTATATTTATCTGAAATATGCCAATGTAGTTACTGTTCTTTGTCTTAGCCTGATATTTTCACTATATATTGATGATTTTGTCTTACATTCACATTGTTTGATCGCATACCTACTCTTCAGATTTCATTTAGTTGTTTATTTTTTCTATATGATAATTCTTGTCACCTGTAGGGCACATATTAGTCAGCGTGTGAGATTATGTTTCAGTCTTATCAGTACAGCTTTAATTTTTCTCAAAGGACAGGAACAAGTGACAAAAAAACCTACCGAACTACGGAACTGGTTTTTCAAGTCTATGTGAAAGGATCTTTACAAACAGGTTGTGTGATAGTGTGCCATTCCTGCCTTAGGTACATAAATGAGACTGAATGATACCTGGCTTTGTATATATGTAGTATTTCCTATTTTTCACCATATGACTGATCAGTTTTGCAAAGTATTAAATAAGAGAATAAAATGTCAAGAAGGTAAACATAGTCTATAGCAATGTACTTTAAGTATGATGGTTAAGGTTAGGGTAAGGGTTTAGGGAATGTATTATGTCAATGAATTTCCTCACAAAGATAGATGTACAATTATGTACGTGTGCACACACATGGTGGCGGTTAAGATTAAGTCTTCAGTAGTAAGTTTAAAGCTCCACAAAGAATGAAAACGTGTGTGTTTCCTACACTATGGGGACAGAAACCTGTCTACATAGTGACATGTGGTGACTTGGCTTCCTAGTGGGGACCAAAGCCAGGTCACCACCATATATATCACTGAATTTTAAGGATTTGGTGTAACAATAGTTTGAGGTGAGGTTTAGATTAAGAGTTATGGGTAGGCAAGTGCTGGTTATAATTAAAGTTTGCGTAGATCACCAGGATATGAAGAAAGTCAATATAATGTCTCCACAAGGAATGACCGCAAATGTTCATGTGTGTTTACATTTTCTGGGAATATACATATGAACAATGTATAATGTATAAATAATGTGTGCATGTAGAATGTATTTGTTAAACAAAGAAAGAATGACGTAGATCGCTGCCTCCTGGGGCTAAACCGGTTCTACTCTAGCTGCAGAAAAACCTGTTCAAACTATGCAAAACTCTGCCCGACACACAATCAGGCCAATAGCACACAGGTGCACTGAGCTTACACTTCTTATTTAATTTATATAAGGATTTCATTTTTAATCATTTCAGCAATGTTATGGTGTGTGACAGAGTAAATGAAGCCTTATGCATTTTATAAGCACATTTGATTCCCGGTGTCCTCTCATTCTTCATGCTGTGTATGTTTCCAAAACAGATGATGTCACAGTTTCAGAGCCACCTCTCTCTCCATTTGCCTCCCTCTTTTTATCCATCAACTTCCTCCTCCACTTTCTACTCCCCATAGAGTAGGTGTGGTGTATCTACACATCACCAGAAGTGCACAGGCAGCTGCTCGGATGACGGAAAAAGTAAGGCCACTCTTGTGTAGAGAAATAAAAACAGAAGGGACAGAAAGAAACAGGGGAGACAAGGCCAGCAGTTGCAAAGGGGGACGGACAACCTCAGAGAAAATGTAGGCTGTAAACAAGTGAACTGAGGCTTCACTGAGACACACCTGGTGTCAAGTAAAAGTTACAGGAGGCTGGACTAACTACTGAAAAAGTCAAACGGGACTCTGCGTTCTTCACGTAACTACTTTCCAACACTGTGAATGTGGCAAGAAAAAAATGATTGAAGAACCACACACAAATGGAGGCAAATGAAACTGCAACGTCGCATATTGAAAAAGACTGACAAAGAAAAGCTTGCAGAAAAGTGTGACGAGAGACCAGGACAACAGCAAGAGAAGCTCCTCAGAAAAGGGTAAAAATATCACTGCACTTTTCAGAAGTCTGTGAGATCTTCCTGCTTCCACCACACCATGGCCTCAATGGGGATACAGCTGCTGGCCAGTGCCCTGTGCTTCCTGGGCTGGGCTGGGATCATCATCTGCTGCATGCTGCCCATGTGGAGGGTCACAGCTTTTGTGGGCAGCACCATTGTCACCGCCCAGACCATTTGGGAGGGCATCTGGATGGCCTGTGTGGTCCAGAGCACAGGGGAGATTCAATGCAAGCCATATTATTCCCTCCTCATTCTTGACGCTGACCTTCAGGCTGCCAGGGCCCTCATCGTCCTGGCCATTGCCACTGGAGGGGCAGGCCTCCTTCTGGCTTTCATTGGGGGGAAATGCACTCGTCTTTTGGATGAACAAGGAGGTAGGGTTAAGGGCAAGGTGGCTCTGGCAGCAGGTGTAGTGTTAATTGTCACAGGGCTGCTGTGTTTGATTCCCACATCCTGGACTGCTGGATCTGTGGTGAGAAATTTCTACAGCAGCTCTAATGATGCTCAGCGGAGAGAGATTGGAGCCAGCCTCTATATCGGTTGGGGAGCGTCTATAATGCTAATTTTGGGAGGGGCTTTGTTCATCAGCTCAGAGTGGCCCCTCAAAGCACATGATGCAGACAAGAGCCCTTCTGTCCGCTACCTGGTTGTCCGTTCCTCCAATGGGTCCAGCCAGACAGGTTCATATCACAGCAGGGCAGTATCAACAAAGTCCCAGGCTGTAAGAGCAGCTTTGGCCCAGTCCCAAAGCCATGAGAGACTATCCACAAAGTCTCAGCTGCACACAAACCGTACTTGGGAGGACGGACCTGAGCAGGGATCCAGACAGGGGTCAGAGAGATCACGGACACCATCAACAAAGTCTCAAATGAAAAGACCAGAATCAACAATCTCTGAACACAGTGAGGTATTGTCTACAAAATCTCAGCTGAAACGTGCAGAAGTGGAAGAGAATTCATCAGTCAAGAATGAAAATGAGGACGGGTCATCAAATCCACCAAAAACATACTTATAACAGAGGCACATATACTCAAATGCAACACACACATATGTATATAAAAGTAATGTACTTATTGTTTACTGATGGAAAGCAATTCATGAAGCAGGATTTTAGTTCAGTATAATCACATTTATATCTTTTGATTAAAAGACAAAGGGTCTAGACTAGATTCATCAGTATGCAGGAAAGTTTTTGCTTTAATATGTGAATGTGCACTAAAACTGAACAGCAATGAAGTAAATGCAAGGTGCAAGTGAAGTATATTCTTGAACTCTTTTCATTTTTATTTGCTATTTTAATATGAAGGATTGGTTTGATATTTTTTTCACAATGCACTAGAAGCAGATGAATCTGTCCACATTAAGAATCTTACCTCAGTCTTTCTAGCATGTTTGTTAGGACCAATGAAGCAGCTTGAAGTAACACACATATTTGATAAGCACTACGTTCATGAAAAACTCCTTGTTCCATTAAAAATGTACCTTTTTTTTTACAGTCCATTAAAAATTTACAGTACATTTGTGTTATATCACCTGCCAAACTGTTAACAAGTGGTTCTGTAAAGATTCAGATTTAGCTTTTTTTGTATGAAAAACAACAGGCATTTGTAAATTGACTCTTCAATAAATGACTCTAATATGTTTAGAAAGCTTAGTCTTTTTTACTAAATGTATTAAAAGTGAAAATATCGAACACCAGCTGAAAAGAGCCTTTCACACTCTCCCTAGATCATCTTTCTGGTTATTTGAAGCCACTGGACAAACTGGTTTGACAGAGAGTAGCCTAGAGAGTGTGGTTACAGCAGAGGTGTGTGGAGTTGGCATAGCAGGTCACATTGTGTTAGCGATATCTATGGAACATGGGTTGTTTTGGTTTTGACTATTCAAATTTACTGCTGAATCTAATGCTGCTAGTTGTCCAAAATGCACACGTTTTATTTTAGATGTTGTGTTGTGGATATATACAAGACTTAATCATGTAAAACTGTATTTACTAAATAGGCCTAATGTACATACATCAGTGTAATGAGGAAACTATTATCCATGAGCACGTTCACAAAATATTGAGTTAATAGAGTTTTCCATGTTTTCATTTCTCCTCAGATGAATTTAATGAACTGAAAAATATCTTATTCTACAAACTCTGAACGTGATACTGTACAGCACAAAGAAGAAGTAGGGCAAGCTGCCCAATTCCAGTTGTGATTTACCTGAAACATGTCAAATCTGTAATTGCTGCCAGTGGGGCTTCTGCAATCAAATCAATTAGGGATCATAGATATCACAGTCTCTAAAAGAATGGCTTCACATAGTCAGATTGAGTTACAGAGTGTAGATCTATGGTAGTTTTCTGATACCCACAAAAAAAAAAAATTACTAAAATAAAATCTGAACGACAGCCCATATTTTTGACTCTGAACAAGCAGCGTGAAATCTTCTTGAGCAGATCAATGTCAGCAGTTAATGTCCCACAACAAGGGAGCTGCAGATTTTAAACAAATGACACATCTGAAGGATTTAACCAGCTCATCCTTCATGTAGTCGTCGAAAGGGCTAGAGGTTCAGTAGAGCACATACAAATTATTCAGGTAAACAGATGCCCCTTTGGATCCAAAGGTTGACCACATACATCCCAAACACAGCTGTCCCAGATGGAGGTCTTAGGTGAAATTCTGCACAGACTTCCTGAGAAATTGATTGAAATTAGAGACAAAACTGTCTTTTCTTATGTAACTTGGTAAGTAAAGATAAAGCTACCTTAGGCTCTGCTAAATAGCACTGTCTTGCACAAGACCAATGTTCAGTGCAATCTGTTTGATATGTTGGAAAACTTTGCATTTTCCCCTCCTATAAATTCCCAGTAATCCTCCAACAAACATTTCCCTGCAGAGCTGTAGGTAAGACCACATAACTAAAACAAATAGTTGAGCCCTAGTTTATGCCTCCTGATTCTCATAAGCAAAGCTCTGATGGATCTGATAGTTAGCTAATAAGTGAATTAGCAGCCAATCCAAACACAGTTACATGCTAAAGTAGATCTTATTGCTTGATAAATCATGTGCAGTCTTTCTCAGCTCCCCACTCAATTCCAGCTGAATACTATTATTACTTTTTTTACATTTTTCCACCCAAATGCTCTCCTGTTGGCTTTTCATCAATCGACATGCCCAGAAAGTCAAAAGACATTTCTAAAGGGCTCTCACATAAAAATGCCTTTTGAGTTGGAGAAAGCATATGAGCAATGTTGTTCCTTCTCCTCCAGATGGCGCCATTATTTACAAATAGAGAGAGCCCAAATCCATTGTGGACGCCTGGGAAGCTTTCATTAATCATTACTCTGACAAGGAGAGGGCTCATCACTGAGCCACAGGGAGCACAATTTTCAATATTATCAATGTCATAAAAAACTTTTCCGGCCCTCACCTGAATTAACTGTGATTAACAAAGTCCTAAATCTACTGAAACATTCTGCCATTACTACCTGCAGTGTGGAATTTAATGAGAAAACCATCCTGCTTTTTCACTGTCCACAAATAAACCAAGACCTTCCTTACTGAAATTTCTTAATACCTTTGTCTAGAACTGCAACTGAGCACTTTTGACTAAGGGGTATGTTTTTCCACTTTTCAGAACTGTAATCACCACAGCATGCTTCCATTTTATTGGTAGTATTCTCATCTCCTGCAGAGTTTAAAAGGTAAGTATTTCTTTCAACACAACATCATGTAGGCTTTAAGCATCTCATAACAAACTCCATCCTGGCCAGAGTTACTCTTAAATGCCTTTACACACATGTATTTTTCTGTACTAGTCAGAGCCTCACTGTGGCCATCATTCATAGTTAGGTCTCAACAAGTCTTCATGACCTTTTATGAATTCAGGACCATAACAGCATGACTGGAGTATCTGGTTATTTGTTACTGCCTTATTCCTGTCATGAAGTAAATCTTTAAACTCTCTCATCAACTTCTATAATTAGCCCCAAAGAAGAAAGTGATGACTAACCACTGAAGGGCAGCAGTAATTTGATGTGATTGAAAGTGAAACACAGATGCTCATAATTGCAATCAATGTTCAATTTCAGATTTACTGCACTTGCTTGTCTTCCATATGCAGGACTGAGGAACAGACTATATCCTACCTTACTTCATAGTTAAGGGCTTTAAAAAAGGAGATGACATTGTCTTAGTGGAGAAATACAGTTAACTGGTTACAAAAACTCCACATAAACACAATGAAGGTCAGCTGCAACATGTTTTAAGGGGTACTGTTTTATATTTGCTTTCAAGGACAATTTTTCAGGGCAAAGGCCTGCTCAGCAAATATATGAGCAGAACAGTAACCAAATCCACAGGTGGTACCGTGTAGCTTCCCCTGTAGAAAGTTGAGATCTGTATGCAGACACTGAAATAGCATTACACTCTCAGTGCTGATGACATTAATTGCAGTGTAATCACGTTAAATGTCTGTCTGGGAAATATTTCCTTATATCGCTGTAGTGAGTTCTTTGCATTTACATCAACTGTAAATAACATTTCAGTAACACTGTAAGAATTTTGAATCTTTTTTAAGTCCTTAAGAGTAACAGTGCAGTCCCTAATGACAGTGCAGGTTGTGCATATTTCATCTTTCTTTCAGCTTTTTTCAGCATCTTATTGTTTCCAAAGTAATCTCATCAGACAAGGATGCTGTCCTTCCATCTGTCATTTTACATCACAGGCATTTTATATATTTCAGGCATTTTTAAACAGCAAAAGCATTTTCTATTTACATGTATTATGTTGTATGTATTTAAATGCAGCAACTTCAAAAATAAAATTTGGTTTTGGGTATACAGTAGCCATATTCTACTTGTAACACTGAACATTACCCAAACTAGAACGACAGAATGCATTTCTGTTCCTTTTTCTGACAGATGTGCCTGTCTGGTGTAATGCCAGAATTACACTGTGTGACACTGCACTACTCTTGTTATTTATTGTAGAAGTACACAGAACCAGATATGTAGCTGTTCTCCAGCTCTGACATGTCTCTCTGCCACTGTTTAACCTCAGTGACAGCTACACAACTCCAGAGTCTCTCTACCTCCATCCGCTTCAGCTCACGCTCCAGGTCAGCTTTGTATTCCAGATTGTCACGTCCGCCTCTGCACGTCATACAAACATAGCCACCTAGAGAGGTGACAGGAGACAGCGGAGTACTGCTGCACAATTATGCTGGTGTGACGTGAGAAAGCTTTATAATAGAAAATGATATCAGGAAAAGAAGAATGAAAGAGACAGGAGTAGCACACAGTAGCACACTACAATAGTTATTAAAATGCATCCATGAATTATGAGCAAACTCCACCTGGTATGCAGGCACTACACAGCTCTCTGACTATATTAACAGGAATGTAACCAACACAGTGCTCCAGAGATCACATCCACATCAAATGATTCTGCAAAGGAAAGAGACCAAACTGTGAAGAGCGAACAGCAACATCAACAAGGTAATTTACCTCCAGTTTCCTTTCATATGGGCTGTCCTTAAATCTATTTTTGTACTGCATGCTGCACTCAGTAAGACTAAAAAATCCAAATCTCTGACATATTGTCACCTTTTCAATTGTTGCTGCTGTTCTAACTTGTTATCAAACAATGTCATATTTACACACCCAGCAGGTACAGATCCACAAGTTTGGACATTTCTAGTCACTAAAAGTCCAATGTTTTTTTATGGCCTACAATTTTATAATTTCAGTTCACTGTCACTGTTCTCGTTAGTGTTGTTCGGTAATAGTCTGGTAATAATTAAGGGAGACAATAATCTTTTCTAGTTTCTTCTATTTAATCAGGTCAGGACCAACCAAAATGTGTTTTGTCTCCTGTGTTTTTACCTGTTTGGCCACCAATCCTGTACCACAGGCCACATGCAGCACAACAGACGTTTCACAGTCACAAGTGAAATGGAAGCAGTTGCTTTTTGCTGCTTGACTTGGACCATGGAAGTCTAAAACAGTCATATCCAAACAAACACCAAACCTCAAATGCTAGTTCTACTGGAAAGTATTAAGATTTTATTCAAAGTGACTGATTTACACTACAGGACTGCATCAACTTTACAAGGTTGAATAAGGCTAATATGCTAAGGCAGGGACAAACAACATATATTATTCATACATATACAATATAATCAAATAATGCTGAAAAATCGTTTACCTTTATACTTTCAGTAGCCTACATTTTGTGGCTGAAAGTTTTGTATTGCACTTAATGCAAACTGTAGTGGCTCCAGTCTATAACCTGAAATATTTCTGTTCAGTGCAGATGCCCAGAGGATGAGTCTAAATGACTTTGATGATCCACTGAGTTTTTCTGTATGGCCACCAAGAGGCTCAGATTTGTTTTTGTAATATTTAGTTGGGTGAAATATCAATTATTTGGTGGATTGTTGTTGAATCTGGTGTACATCTTTGAGTCACAGTTAGAAAAATTGACTTGAGATTTATGCAACATCCAAGTATCTGAATTTATAAAGTTCATGATTCCCATTCAACCGAATAACTAGCCTGTTTAATTAACGACCACTAGATATTAGTGCATTAAATGACAGTAAAGAGACATAACTTACATTATTTCATTTATTATATGGTTCTCATGTTTACTCAATAATTTCCTGTTAGGACAACTTCCACTTCCACAAAATTAATGTGTATCTGTAAAAATCTGAAGTGACTTAGGAGAATTTCAAAATGACACAGAAAGATTTAGCCATGAATACTTGAAGTCTCAAATTTCCATTATATCTGAATGTAGTTTCTTGACTAAGTCAACTGGGATTGGCTCCAGCCTCCCTAGTGGTATAGATCAGTGGATCCCAATCCTGGTCCTCAAGGCCCACTGCCCTGCTTGTTTTCCAACTATCGCTGCCATAACCACAGCTGATTACCTGGATCAAGTGTGTTCAGCCAATCAGAAACAGGAGGCACAGGGATAGTTGGAAAACAAGCAGGGCAGTGGGCCTTGAGGACCAGGATAGGGAACCACTGGTATAGATAATAGCGGGATGGAGGGTGAATGCAGCACATCTCAAACTTCAAACCTATAAGACTGAATTATTTGAATATTTTGTATCTTCTTGAATAATGCTGATTTGTACATTTCCTGGAGTGATGTTACATTTACTGCGATGGACTGGTGACCTGTCCAGGGTGTACCCCTGCCTTTCACCCGAGAGAGAGCTGGGATAGGCTCCAGCAGATCCCCATGACCCTGGCTTTCAGGAAAAAGCGGGTATAGAAAATGGATGGATGGATGGATGTTACATTTACATTGTTGTGCACTGAGCTATCACTGTAGCTTCTTATAGAGGTAAACTGCACCAGAAATGTAGCCATCCTCCTGCTCTGACACCGCTCTCTCCCAGTCTTCCACGTCAGTGACCTCTACACAACTCCACAGTCCCTCTTCCTTCATCTGCTTCAGCTCACGCTCCAGGTCGGCCTTGTATTCCACATTATCGTGGTTACTTCTGGTTGTCATGCAGACGTAGCCACCTAGAGGAAACAGGCAGCATGGTGGTATTGTTGCCTGAAATAAAACTCATGTGCTGCACAATGAGGAGATACTGAATGATGACCAATAATCAGAGCCGCAGCTGTGACAGCATCAGACCAACCTGGTTTGGCGGATTTGCATAACTCTCTGACCACACCAACTGGGACCTGACCAACACTCAGTGCTCCAACGATCACAACCACATCGAACGAATCTGCAGGGAAAAGGCGAAGAGGATTAAAATGAAACCATTTCACAGGTAATGCCTTCAACTCCAGCAACTACTGATAGTAATGCTAAAAGCTGATAATATTTAATTGTCACAATATCTTTTTTTTTTTTCAAAATAGGTTTTTAAAGTTGATCACAAAACGACTTGCAGTACTGATAATAAAACAACCAACATGTAATGAATCAACAACACAAGCAAGAAGTGACAGAGCAGTGGAAAAAAAAAAATAGCAACAATATTTACTGCACTGGGCAGGTAGCGGATCCTCTCCCAGCATGCACTGCTTCAGGTCCTGGTACGACCCGCTCTCTCTAGCCAAGTTCAACATAGCTTCGCTTCCATCGATACCCACAAAATGTCCAAATCCATGTCTCCTCATCTGTACGACAGAGTACAACAGAGTTGTACAACCAGTCGTACTGTCGACTCAATGTGCCAACTAAAAGTTTTGTTCAATTTGAGAATCATAAGAAACAGGAGGTCTTATTGTATTCATAGAAAAGACTTTGTCACTCTGAAAAGAAAAGAATTGTTTGTCTTTACCTGTTTGGCCACTAATCCTGTACCACAGGCCACATCCAACACGACAGCTGCTTCACGGTCACCAGTGAAATGGGAGGAGATGATGTTTGCTGCCAGACCTGGTGCACGGTAGTCCAGGACAGCCACATCCTATTCACACAGGTTTTGAAAAGTCACTTTTAGAACAGATGAAGACAGCAAACAAGAATCTGAACACATTTAGCGATATAATAATATCATGATTAACAGTGGAAAGTGTGATGTTTGTGGACTCTTTGGAATTAATGGCTTTTTTGCATCAATTTGTACTAAAATCTGATTCAGTCTGAATCTAAATAACAAGTATAAACAACCACAATGTGCTCAAGCTAATGAGACTCAGTTGTAATCATTCATGCCTTTATAAAACACACCAAATACACATTCATAGTTTTATGAGTTCAGAAACTATGTTTTCAGTGTTGTTGTGAGGTGTCAGGGTGCTCTTTGGCAAACTTCAGGAACACAATGAGGATTTTTTGGAGAGCAGCTTCCTCCGTGGCACCCTGCCAATGTGATAGTGTTTTTTAAACTAACCCACACCTCCAATCGTGATTCATTGACTCAGCTCCAGGTTTTCTATCTTCTGACCCTCATTAGCTTTTATTGATGTCATTTGCCACTTGCTTTTTCCAAACTACGCTTTGAATGTTTGTGTTTGAGTATGGATAAGAACAACACAGTGATTTGTGTGTTATTAGTTATAAGAGATTGGTCTGGGGTTCACTAACTGTATTTCTTCCATCAGCCACGCTTCACTTAAGAGGTTCTATAATATAAATGGACTAAAAAAAAACAAAAGAAAAAAAATACTGCTAATATTTTGCGGAATTGAAGTGTTGTCACTTGAATAATCTTACCTGATCATAGTTGTCTGCCCAGGAGTTGTAAAAGCTGACTTTTTCTCTTGGTGTGGTGCTTTTATGCGCTGATAAGATAACTGCTTTCACATTTTCAAATGTGTTAGCTGACATGATATAGAAACCTGTTAAAGGAAATAAGGAAGCTGAGACAATGTACTAATGTTATAGATTAACTATAGTGTTATAGGGGCACACCCACCGATGGAAAGCTTGAACCGCGGGCAGACATGTGGTTTCAGCCTTAAGATACAGGTCGGACCCGACTGGAAAGACAGGAAACTGCTACCTGCAGCTTTTTGATTTTTGTAACTACCCCTGCAGCCACTGACTGCTCTTGTCGTCTTTTCCGACGAGATGCAGTTGATCCAACAAGCCTACTAAGACAGGACCGAGGAAGTCCAGGTGTAGGGACGTTTAAAAGACCAGGAAACGACCAAACAGTGGTTTGCAATACTCACAGGCAGGGTTTTACAACTCTGGAAGGTTAATATGCCGCCAACACTTCTATCTTTCGAGAAGTAAACTGCGGAAATTTCGTGTGTCACCAGGAAACACCAGGAATGCGCACACGCATGTACGTGATTGGCCAGCGCAACGCCGTGCCCAATGACGTCACGTTGTGTAGCAGGAAAAAAAACTTTAATCAGATCTTTGACTTTATTATCAACCCACAAACAATTAAAACACAACATTACACAGGCATCGGTACAAAGAAAACAGGATATTTATTTTATGGGGCCTAATTGCGCAATGAAACGTGGAACGTCAAACCAGTCAACAATGAAATTCCATATCACATGAGATTAACCAGATAAACAACTAATCCAAGTGGAAAACATTTCTAAGAAACTACTGTCTTCTCCGTTGCACGTTTGTCCTCGTTGGACATGCCTGCATGATACTGTTGTATTTTTATTTTGAAGGACACTTTCTGTCACATGTCCTGTATCTCAGCAGCACTTCAGGCAATGTGACACTTACAGAAAACCATGACTTAAAGTACATTTACAAACCTGCAGTCTAATGAATATAGTGTTGTCTGTTTGTTGATACCACCATGTTGTCCATAGTGGTGGCAACATGATGTGGAAAGTCTGGAAATATTCTGCAATATGAGAGTAAGTAATCACTTTATTATTATAGGAAATGTTTTGTGGTAAACCCCCATTTTAGATGAAATATTTGGGATTCCGTGTAAAGATATATAATTATATTTAAGTTAGACTAATAATTTATATTTTTTTTATGGAGTCACAGCATCACATTATATGACAGCTATTGAAAAGATTAGATTAGATTAGATTAGATTCAACTTTATTGTCATTTAGCAGAGTACAGGTACAGAGCAAATGAAATGCAGTAGATATCCAACCAGAAGTGCAAAGAAGCATTAAGTACTAAGTGCAGGTAGAGTATGGTTGTGTAGACAGTAGAGATGAATAATGTACAGTGTATAGATAAATAAATACAGGTTTACCATATAACTAATATAACTAATATATATGTACAATATATTGCCCGGGTATATGGGCAGGCTATGGAATATTAAAAAAAAAAAAAAAAAAAAAAAAAAAAATATATATATATATATATATATATATATATATATATATATATATATATATAATGTATAGTATGGGGTGTTAGCAGTGCAAGTCCTGGGTGAAACAGTGTAGGAGTAATGTAAACTGATAAACAGTGCAATACAGTCAATGTAAACATGTAACAGTGCAAATAGTAAAATGTAAACAGGTTACTAGAAATAGCTTAAAGTGCAAATGCTAGACAGGAGGTGAAGTTTTGTTCAGCAGTGCTACAGCCTCTGGAAAGAAGCTGTACCTGAGCCTGCTGGTGCGGGAACGCAGGCTCCTGTATCGCCTGCCAGATGGGAGTAGGCTGAAAAGACCATGATTTGGGTGGGTGGCGTCCTTGACAATGGACTTGGCTTTGTTTGTACAGCGTTTATGATATGTGTCGTGGATGGAGGGGAGTTGGGAGCCAATAATCCTTTGAGCAGATTTCACTACTCTTTGCAGTGCCTTGCGATCAGCAGCGTTGCAGTTGCCGTGCCAAACAGAGATGCAGTTAGTGAGTATGCTCTCAGTGGTACAATGGTAGAAGTCTGTTAGAATCCTAGAGCATAGGTGAGCTTTCTTCAGGGTACGTAGGAAGTGAAGGCGCTGATGCGCCTTCTTCACCAGACTGGAGGAGTTGAGGGACCAGGAAAGATTTTCAGTGATGTGTACTCCAAGGAACTTAAAGCTAGACACACGTTCCACCTCAGCACCGCTGATGTGGAGGGGGATGTGTGCCCTGCTCTTGGCTCTCCTGAAATCCACAATGATCTCCTTGGTCTTCTGGATATTGAGTGCCAGGTTATTGTTTTTGCACAACAAAGCTAGTTGCTGAACCTCATCTCTATATGCTGTTTCATCCTCCTCTCTGATCAGGCCCACCACTGTGGTGTCATCTGCAAACTTGATTATAGCATTGGAGCCATAAACAGGGGCGCAGTCGTGGGTGAAGAGGGAGTAGAGCAGAGGGCTCAACACACAGCCCTGCGGCACGCCAGTGTTCAGGGTAATGGTGGAGGAGGAGAGGCATCCTATTTTAACAGTCTGGGGTCTGTTAGTGAGGAAGTCCATAATCCAGCTGCAAAGTGAGTTGCTGATGCCAAGCTGGCTGAGCTTGGAGATCAGCTTGGAGGGGATCACCGTGTTGAATGCTGAACTAAAGTCAATGAACAGCATTCTGACATATGTATTGGGACTGTCCAGGTGGGTGAGTGCCAGATGGAGCACTGTGGAGATGGCATCCTCTGTTGATCTGTTGCGTCGGTAGGCAAATTGATATGGGTCCAGTGTAGCAGGCAGACATGACTTCAGTTTGAAGAGGACCAGCCTCTCAAAACACTTTGCAATTATGGGTGTCAGTGCAACCGGGCGGAAGTCATTCAGTTCTTTGGCTGTAGACTTTTTAGGCACCGGAACAATAGTGGCAGATTTAAAACTGTGGGGGATTGTTAAGTGGGCCAGAGACATGTTAAAGATGTTGGTGAAGACACCAGCCAACTGCTCCGAGCAGGCTCGCAACACACGTCCGGGTACTCCATCAGGTCCAGCAGCTTTCCGAGCATTCACCCTGCCCAGAATGTCGCAGACCTCTGAGGTGGAAAATTGGAGTATGTCCTCATCTGGTGAAACGGCTGGCTTGAAGGCTGTCTCCTTGTTTTCCCGGTCAAATCGAGCATAAAAGTGGTTCAGCTTGTCTGGGAGGGAAGTAGAGGAGGGTAGGGGAGAGTTGCAGGGGGAATTGTTGGTGATTGTATGTAGGCCTTGCCACATACGCCGGGGGTCAGAGGAGTTGAAGTGCTCTTCAATCCTTTCCTTGTAGGAGTGTTTGGCCCTGGATATTCCTTTCCTCAGGTTGGATCTGGCTGAGCTGTACGCCTCCTGGTCTCCCGACCTGAAGGCTGCATCCCTAGCCTTGAGGAGAAGGCGAACTTCTTTGTTCATCCAGGGTTTCTGATTAGGGAATAGTTTCACTGTTTTATGTGTAGTCACTCCCTCTACACACTTGTTGATATAATCCAGGACAGAGTTGGTGTATGTGTGAATGTTTGTTTGGGAGTCCGTGGTGGCGTCGGAAGCAAACATATTCCAGTCAGTGTGCTGGAACAGTTGTTGTAGAGTGGAGTCTGCATCTTCCATCCAGACCTTAACAGCTTTTGTTGTTGGTTTCACACGTTTAATGACTGGAGTGTACTTAGGCAGGAGAAACAAAGAGAGGTGGTCGGACTGACCAAGGTGGGGGAGGGGTATGACTTTGTAGGCACCAGGCACATTAGTATAAACATGGTCCAAGGTTTTATTGTCTCTAGTGAAGCATGAGATGTTTTGGTGAAATTTAGGTTGAACAGTTTTTAGGTTGCAATGGTTAAAGTCCCCAGTGACAATAAAAGCCCCATCTGGGTGTTGAGTCTGAAGCTTGTTAATGGCAATGGAGAGTTCTTTCATTGCTGCTTTGCTATTTGCGTCAGGTGGTACATACACAGCGATAGCAACAATGCAGCTGAACTCACGTGGAAGGTAGAAGGGTCTGCATTTGATGGCTAAATATTCCAGTTCAGCAGAACAGTGGGTACTAACAGTGACGCAGTCCGTGCACCAAGTTTTGTTTACATAAATGCATAAACCGCCTCCCCTGCTCTTACCCGAAGCCTCTGCCGTCCTGTCCGCCCTGAAGACAGAACGGCCTTCTAGTTCAACCACGGAGGATGGGATGTCTTTGCTAAGCCAAGTTTCAGTGAAAAACATGATGTTACAGTCCATAAGTCTTTTCTGTGTGAGGGTCCAGATCTTAAGTTCGTCCAGCTTGTTCAACAAAGAACGCACGTTGGCAAGAAATATGCTGGGGAGTGCAGTTCGGTGTGGATTGAGCCTTAACCTAGCTCGCACTCCACCACGCTTACCCCGACGCTGTTTGCGGTCACGTCGCCGGCGGCGAGCATACCCGGTCGGGATAAGTTGTTCATCAGGTCGCGGCTGTCTGATCAACTCCGGGGGTAGATGGTCGAAGTTGAATGGATGATCCAAAACAAAGTTCTTGCAGCTTTTATGAATATCCAATAGTGTATATCTGTCGTAGGTACGGTTCGCTCGAATGTTTCGAGTGAGAACAAGTAGAATAGCCAGGTAAATAAACGCTAGATTGCAAAAGCAGATTTAAGAAGATTTATATCAAGTAAAAGAATCAAAATAAATATACACCGGCGATTAAAAGGGTAATTTATTGATGCTCCCTAGGTTAAGTGTGAGGTAAGCGTACTCCTATTGCAAACCCAATGTGAACCTGACACCTGCTGAGCTGCATCAGGATCAGCGGATGTCTGTGGAATATCCTACTTAAAGCCAAGTTTACTGCGGTGAGGAAGGTGTGAATAGTTACATTGTGTGTGAGGCAGCCACATCAACAACATCACATCATGAGTGAACAAACTGTTTCTTTCGCCAAGGATTTCTTGGCCGGTGGCATCTCTGCTATCATCGTTGAATCTGCCGTCGCCCCAGTCGAGAGAGCGAAGCTTATCCTCCAGGTAAAAAGTCTGGTTACATCTGCATTCTGATTGGTTAAAAGCTGTGGGCCAGTAACCAGACAGTTTAATGCTGTTTATTGATGCCTTTCTAAACATATCCACTAGAATTAAACTGCAGGTATAGATAGATAGATAGATAGATAGATAGATAGATTCGTTCTGCATTCATATTGTATTTAAGATAATGAATGTATGAACAGAATATTTGTTTGTGTTTTGTTTGTCAATAACACCTGTGTATCTGCTCTTTAATAATTGAAAGTGCAGTGTCACCAACAGGTTTCTGAGAAAGGGGTACATCTACTTGATGAAAGACCTTTGTGAAAGATGGTCTCATATATCATCCCTTATGTCTTAGAGATTCCTCCCATAGCTCAGAGATGATCTGTCTTTAAGGTGGAGGAGAAGGATGATTTGCAAATAAGTGAAATTGGCTATTAAATAACCCATTCATTGTTGGCATGCTTTTAGATAGAGTCTGTTAATAAAAATGTTTATAGATTTTAGTCATTTTGTTATTTGATTTTTGTTAGTTTTCAATATAGCCTATTTTAGTCCAGATTTAATTAGCAATGTTTTAGACTAGCTTAGTATCAACTATCACTTAAGGGAATGATTACATCTAAGTAAATTTACCTCCTCAGCCTGCCTATAGTGAAATCAAATCCCATGTTCTACTGGCAGAAAAAAATCAAATATCACTCTTGTAGTTTAACATTGAAACTTAACATTAATTTGAACAAACAGCAGGATATTTATTCTGTTTAATCCATTTCTGTTGAACATTAAGCTAAAAGCTGGAATATCTTCTTGTGTATTGTATTTCATTCCTCTATTGTGGTGTGTTGTGTGCATAATGAGCTGCTAAGAACAAATTGCCCCTAGTGGGATTGTAAGAGTTGTTTGTATTGTATTATGGATGTTATATGTTTAACAGTTATTTAGCTTCCCTCTTTTAAACGTCTTTCGTTTTCCTTATTCCAGGTGCAGCATGCCAGTAAGCAGATCACCGTAGATAAGCAGTACAAGGGTTTCATCGACTGTATTGTCCGTATCCCCAGGGAGCAAGGAGTCCTTTCTTTCTGGAGAGGTAATCTTGCCAATGTGATCAGATATTTTCCTACCCAGGCCCTCAACTTTGCCTTCAAGGACAAATACAAGCAGATTTTCCTTAGTGGCACTGACAGTCGGACCCAGTTTTGGAGGTACTTTGCTGGTAACCTGGCCTCAGGTGGTGCTGCCGGAGCCACCTCTCTCTGTTTCGTGTACCCCCTTGACTTCGCTCGTACCCGCCTGGCTGCTGATGTGGGAAAGAATATAGCTCAAAGAGAGTTTACTGGTCTGCGAGACTGTCTGGTGAAGATCATTAAGTCTGATGGCCTGAGAGGTTTGTACCAGGGCTTCAGTGTGTCTTTGCAAGGTATCATCATCTACAGGGCTGCATACTTTGGCATCTATGACACAGCTAAGGGTACGTTGAGTTTTACATCTTGTGACACATATTATTTCTTCTAAAACACTGAAAATCAGTTGTATAGTCTTTATTTGTGTCTTTATAGGTATGCTTTCAGATCCCAAGAACATCCATATATTGGTGAGCTGGATGATTGCACAGACTGTGACAGTTGTTGCTGGTCTGATCTCATACCCCTTCGATACTGTTCGTAGACGTATGATGATGCAGTCTGGACGCAAAGAAGGTTAGTTTATTTGCAATAATGGAAAGCTTTACAGCACAATAGTCATATAATTTGGAAAAGACATTATAGACAGTATAGACTCTTGGTTATGGAGTTGATCTTAAACACAAAAGTGTTTTTTCATGCCCTGATTGTATAAGTTTTATTTCTCCCTGCTTTTTCTAACTTATGCATTTTTCTTACCATCCTCAGGTGACATCATATACCATGGGACTATTGACTGCTGGCGTAAGATGGCACGCAATGAGGGTCGCAAAGCCTTTTTTAACGGGGCCTATTCCAACGTGCTCAGAAGCCTGGGCAGTGCCTTCGTGCTGGTATTGTTTGATGAGCTAAAGAAAATCATGTAAATCTTCACGCTGTCACGTTGCTGTGCAGTTTTGTGAATTTAAACTTTATATATATATATATGGATGCTGTAATCTGCCATATTTATGGTAATAAATTTTATGAATTCACACCATCTTTCCTGTTAATGAAACCTGTCAGTTCACGTTCACTAGGTTTGTATGGTGTCAGCTCAAATACATTTATTCTGGGGAACAAACTAAACCATTGATGTCAACTGTCTCCTTTACTGTCATAGCTTGAGATGAGCACTTACTGGAAAATGAAATGCACAAACTGGATTTCGCCCAAGTACTAAATTTAATCATGCTTATCTCCTCCTGAGCCTTCCTGGTTTGACCATGGTCACTAGCATTGTAAAGTAGAACAGCTAAGTTTCAGTGCCTTTGAACATGAGTTGAGACACCTGCAGACAATTTTGTGCTTATAAATTATTGTTATAAAAGTTATCGACCTTACTAAAATTTTAGTTGTGTTTCTATGAAACAGTAAATTTAAATGAGTTAAAGCAGTGCAGTTCAGTTACAGCAAGTATATATATATTAAAAGCACCATGTTGCTTCGACATTAGAAAACAATATGAATCAATCTGAATTTATTTGTAAACCATTTGCCAGTGATAGAAGTCACACAAAGCGCTGAGCAACAACAAACAGTAGAATAAAAAAAATAATATCCCAATGGAAAGAAATGTTTGTATAAATCCATCTGATAAATGTATCCATCCATTATCTATACCCGCTTATTCCTAACCAGGGTCACAGGGATCTGCTGGAGCCTATGCCAGCTCTCTTTCAGGTGGAAGGCAGGGGTACACCCTGGACAGGTCATCAGTCCATCACAGGGCCACATAGAGAAAAACAACCTCACACACTCACACTCACTCCTATGGGCAATTTAGAGTCACCAATCAACCTGACATACATGTTTTTGGACTGTGGGAGGAATCCAACACAAGCACGGAGAGAACATGCAAACTCCACACAGAAAGGTCCCTGACAGTTTGCAAACCCAGAACCTTCTTGCAATGAGGCAAGAAGGTATAATATTTAATATAATATTTATAATATATTTATATATGTAATATTTAGATGTAGAACATCTTATTTAGAAATTACCAATTTTTTAAAAGTTTATGAAAGCACCAGAGTTTAAGCAAGAAAGAGTAGTTGAAAGTGTCTAATGATGATGGAAGAAAATAAAATAAATACATGCAAATGTGATAAACTGACAAATATCAAATATATAATTTTCAGTGACTAATATATTTACTGTCTGTGGCCATGTATACACATATACAGTATATATAATTTTTATATATACTATTATATATATACTTTATATAGTTTTTTTCATCTAGTTTCCTAATAAATTGGCTCAGCCTGCCATTCCCAAACATAATGAAACATTAGACATTTCTGCACACTGGTTATAATGACAACTCTTCTTTTTTTGCCAAAAAACAGAAGCCTGACAGACAAGACTGAATTACACCACCCATTTCTATACACAAGGTCAAAAATAATATGACTCTGCTTCTGTCCTTTTGATTACACCCATAATCCCAGTCCCTTTTGAAAGGTAACTCTAATTCTGACAACCAAAAAAGCTGAAAAAAGATACTGAATCAAGGTTACAGATGCACAGACATTTTGTTTTTAGCATAATAAAAAGAAAATAAGGCCTATGTTTGGAAAACACTTTATCAAAGTTGTCACTAAAAATTAACTTTCTGCACTGTTTAGAGGAGCAGATACTACCAGAGGACTATAAACCAAAGCACACCCAAGCCCAGGCTTAACCCAAGGTTGAAATTCAATATTTTCGACGACCCATAAACGTTGCATCCGTGGTTGTCTGCACATGCGCAGTAACACGTTCCCAAGCTGCTGTTCCTATTCCCACCTGTAGAGCGACTGGGAGTCAAAACAAAAATCTTCTGGAAAGTCCTTCTGACTTTTTAACAGCAAGCTAACCAGCTAAAGCACGTAGCTACCTGTAGCGTTAGCAAAGTTGTTTCCAGGTGTTGTCAGAAACTGCGTTAAAACACACAAAGCCCGCTCGTTGGAGGCATTTTATCATGGAGGTCTCGCAAAAGTTCCGCTGTTTCTCCAACTTGTTTTGGTCCGTTTTCGTGGCTTAACTGGAGCCTGTTTATCACCTAGCTTAGCTTTGGTCTCCCCAGCAAAGAGCCCAGCCTCCTGTGAGCCTTGTTGGACGGCTGAAGTTTGCAACTTTGCTCCCTGGTAATGGGCCTCGTCTTTGTTTTCAAATGCATGTTGAGTTTAACAAAGAAGTAACGCGGGGTTTCTTCTGTAAAACATCTTTAGCATTAAATTCTTAGCGCCTGATAGCACATTTCCACAAACATGACCCTGTAACGTTTAGTTAAGTGCCAGAAAGGTGTCATTAAAAAACTTTTTTTTTATTTTCCAGGTTTTTCTGACAGCAGACCCTCAAAATGTCTATCCTTGGATTAAAGAAGAAGCAGCCAAAGACTTTTAAAGTCAAAGTTGTCACCATGGATGCAGAGATGGAGTTTAGTTGTGAGGTATGGATCTATTTATTCAACATGTGAGCTTGAAATGAAGCATTTGCATGTATACATTTCCATTTACAACCATTTACTCACATGAAATGAGTCATTTCAGATGCATGTACAAGCAGGTTTGTCATGTAACCTGAAATATTCATGCTCATTCATATGGTACTGTGCTAAAGTTATGTGGCACTAACAGTTAAATGAGGATATTTTAACCCTCCTGTTGTCTTTGGGTCAATTTGACTCATTTTCAAAAAAACAATGGGTAAATTTGACCCGGGAGGACAAAAGGTGTGCAGTAAATTTGAAGACAATACGATACACCTTTTGTCCTCCTTCTGTTTTGACTGCTTATAAAGCATGAGGTATAAAATGATCACCAATTTTATTGTTTCACCTTTTTAGTGAACTTGTTTCCAACCTATTACCATATATTTCACACTTATAGTAGGAGTGACATGGAGGATCCATGTCTGCTGCAAGTTAGGACAACATACCTACTGAAATATATGATAAACTGCCTGAAGGCATCACTCATTATTTCCTCCAGGAAACTTCATCAGACACTCTAGGCTGTGCAGATCCAGATACATCTCGTTTTGTGGTTGAGATAGTAGGTGATAAACTCTGTAGCCATACTAATTAAATATATGTCTTTTGGTATGTGAAATAGTGCTTCTGCTTTTCCTTTGAAGGTTAATGTTTTATCTCATAAAAGTGTATTAATTTTTTATGATGTTAGTAGAGGTGGTCTTTTTTCAGTCAAGGGCCGCCTTGGCTATAAAACACCACAGTAAATGCTGTCAGTAAATCAGCCACATCACAACTTTACCATCAATTTAAAAGTAATGTTCTTATGCTTGAAATACTTTTATAAATAAAATTAGAGCAGCTGCAACCAAACACATTAACTTTCAGCATCTCACTGGTGTCTTTTGGTGTCGCTGTCTGTGTTTCTCAGGTAAAGTGGAAAGGTAAAGACTTGTTTGACCTGGTGTGTCGCACTGTTGGTCTGAGGGAGACCTGGTTCTTTGGACTCAGGTACACAGTAAAGGACACTTACGCCTGGCTGAAACCAGAGAAACGGGTCAGTATAGTAGGATGCAGATTTATATATTAGCCATAATTTAAAATGGCAATTCTGGATTATAAAGCATGCAGAAAATTGTTATTTTTCATAAGCAGTTCATTGTTCATGATTTCTCTATTAAACTATCAAACTAGTTTTTTTATTTTATAGAACGTATCAATTGAAAAATGACAGTCTTTAATTTATATAAATGTAATTTAATTGCTGCTATTTAATTACCTCTTAATCAATAAATCGATGTCTTGCTCGTAACTAATGGCACAACAGTCTGGCTTTTGTGAGTCTTGTCTAAAAATTGCATTATTGTGCGCTTTTCCTGTACTCTTTTTCTTTTATGGATTTATTCACCAAGGTCTTGGACCAGGAGGTTCCCAAGGACTCTCCCATAACATTTCATTTTCTGGCTAAATTCTTCCCAGAAAAAGTAGAAGAAGAACTGGTCCAAGAAATTACTCAACACCTTTTCTTCTTGCAGGTAGCTTGAAAGATTTCTTGCCATATGGCCTTTTCCATGGTCTTTTTAGTACAAACATATTTTACTTTTACATATGGATAAGATGCTTTTCTTAGTAAACTGACTAGAAAAACTTCTGCCTGGTTCAGTACATGTTCATACATGTCTTCAAACTCATTTAGGTGAAAAAACAGATATTAGATGAAGAAATATTCTGTTCCCCGGAAGCCTCCGTTCTGCTGGCATCATATGCTGTCCAGGCCAAGGTAAGAGAGCTGTGTCTAAGGCAAAATCACTTCTTAATGTCATTTAGATTTGTGTTGCACCTACTATGCTTGTCTTACCTGTCTGTTAAACAATTTAGTCCATTGAAGTCAGGCAGGAATTCAGAGTTACTGCTATATGCAAATACATTTAATGCATTAATATGGATAACTGAGCAGCAGAAACAAGTTGTAAACACACTAATGTATCACCTTTTAAGTTTCTTATTGGATGTAACACATCCCATCAGTTACAGAGAAACATTGTTGTTCATTTATCCACCTCAGGATTTATATTGTGCAACATTTTACTTTGAGTTAGAGCTATGTATGCTTTAATCATTTCTTTCTGCAGCATTAACATCCACATCTCTCTCCCTCTTTTTTCTCTTTCTCCTGTCTCAATCACAGTATGGGGACTATGATCCAAACTTTCACAAGCCAGGCTTCCTGGCACAAGATGAGCTTTTGCCAAAAAGAGTAAGTGTAGTGCACTTTTGAGCTTCCAACAAAATAAGTTGTAAAAGGTTAAACACACGTAGTAATTGTCTTTTAGGTGCTTTGCAAGTATGTGTATGAATGTGAACAATATATAATTGTTTATGTATTTGTGATCCTGTGGGTGTTTCCCAGGTCCTGATGCAATATCAAATGACAGCGGACATGTGGGAGGAGAAAATCACAGCTTGGTACGCAGAACACAGAGGCATCGCCAGGTAGAACTGACCTAGGAGAGCAACTGAAATCCAGCAGGAAAAGAAAAATTTTTTTTTTTTTTTTAGATTCTGTGTCCTTGTTTAATATGCCTTTATTTTTACATCATCCATACAGAGATGAGGCTGAGATGGAATACCTAAAAATTGCTCAAGATCTTGAAATGTATGGTGTCAGCTACTTTGCCATTACTGTGAGTGTGTATTATTGTCTTGTATATTTTGCATGGTTGTATGAAAAATGCATCATTAGTGTTACTACCATGGTGGTTCAGTGTCTGTTTTACACATCACATGACAGCAAAATAAGAGGGACACAGACCTGCTGCTTGGAGTAGATGCTCAGGGTCTTCACATCTACAGCCCCAACAGCAAACTAAATCCTAACAAGTCCTTTCCTTGGAGCGGCATCCGCAATATCTCTTACAGTGAAAAGGAGGTAAATGCATGTAATGGCTTTACACTTCTGAAATCAAACTGTATTGTTGTAAAAGTGTCAAAGAAGCCCATGTTTTGAAACACTGCTAAAAGACTGTGCCAGTAGTGCTGAAGTGCTGAAACGTTTTAACCTTCACATGTTGCAGTTCACAATAAAACCCCTGGACAAGAAGAAAGATGTTTTCAAGTTCTACTCATCTCAGCTGCGTGTCAACAAGCTGGTTGGTTCACTTGTCTACCTGTAAATGTTCAGCTATAAAAACAGTTGATGATGAAACAAGACATTGTGGTTCATGTCCCCTGTCTACAGATCCTGCAGTTGTGCATCGGTAACCATGATCTGTTCATGAGGAGGAGGAAGGTGGACTCTATTGAAGTGCAGCAGATGAAGGCTCAAGCTAAGGAGGAGAAGGCACGTAAAAAGGTCAGCACTGAGCAACGAGAGTAACAAATAGGATGTACACGTTAAAATTAGTTTTAGTAGTGTGATAATGAATGATCATCTAAACTATATTTGTGTTTCTTCACCTACTTCTAGATGGACCGTCAAATACTGGCACGGGAAAAACAGATGAGGGAGAAAGCAGAAAGAGCGAAAGAAGAGATGGAACGAAGACTTTTCCAGTTGCAGGACGAGGCACGACTGGCAAATGAGGCACTGGTGAGAGCTTCAACCATTTACATGGGATAATGAACTCTTCCAAACCTCTTTATAAGCACCTGATTGTGTCATAAGCTTTACATTCCTGTTGTTTATTGCATGACAAAAATAGTGATACAAATAATTAAAAAAAAAACAATAAAGCATTAAAGCAAATGATGTTGTTTATGTAGCAGAGCCTAATTCTTCCATCATGCTGTGCTCTAAACCCATCAACATTTATCATATATTCATTAGTAAAATGTTTTCTAAATGTTACAATGCGTTTTCCCCAGCTGCGATCAGAGGAGACAGCCGACCTGCTGGCAGAGAAGGCCCAGATTGCGGAAGAGGAGGCCAAGCTGTTGGCCCACAAGGCCGCAGAAGCTGAGCAGGAGAGGCAGCGGTTAGAGGTCACTGCCATGAAGACCAAGGAGGAGAAAAGACTGATGGAGCAGAAGATGAGGGAGGCTGAACAGCTGGCTGTCAAATTGGTGGAGCAGTCTGAGAGGAGGTCTGGAATCATCTTGACAAGTGTTGATTAAAGCATTTGTTTGAGTTAATCATTATTGCATTGGCCCAAATATAAGACAACAGTTTTTTTTCTAGAAATGTGGTTTGAAAAGTGGGAGCAATAGAGAGTTAGACAATTACATGTTCACGTCTTCAGATGCTTTTTCTTTTTTTGATTTGACAGAGTTCTAGTGGTATTTAGAGTGTTACACTATAGAGTGTGTTTCAAGTCTGTAAGTGATTTTATTTCAGAATTATTCAGCCCTTAAAGTACTTTGTTAGTCTAGTTTAACCTGTAAGAAATCCTGAAGGCTGGTGGAACATGTTTTGCTCTAATGGGGGTACTAAATTCTCCAACCAAGCAAAAATGAGTTCATAGGGTCTCCTGATGTTGTCACTGCAGAAATTAGTAAGAGAAAATCTGTTAGACTTTTTTTAAGCTAAATGAGGATTGGTCTGCAAAGGTCTGGTCATCTCACATCTTTGACCCCACTCTCCCACATAATGTGATTGTACTTCATGATTTTCCTCCAGTGAGTGTATTTTTAAAATATATTCTTACTAACCAAACCTGTGTTTTCAGGTTGAAGGAGGCAGATCACCTGAAACAGGACCTGACCGAGGCAAAGGATGCTGAGCGGAGAGCCAAACAGAAGCTGCTGGAGATCACCAAAACAACATACCCTGTATGCTGATGCTTATACTGCTGCTTATTTGCTCTTTATAGTTCAGTAACTTTTAAAACAAATATCAGGTGCTTTAAAGGTGATTTATGATCTTATATACTTTTCTAGTATTAATCATCAATCTGTGATGTTTAGTGCATTTGACCAATTTTTCACTGAAAACTGTTTATCCAGAGAACTGCAACACCAGTGAGCACTGCCATCAACTGTTTTATTTTAGGATGGATTTAGTTAGAGAAGAATAATCCACTTCTATTTTTTTGTTGACAGGGTCAAAATGTAGCAACAGGACCTGACTTGCTGGTTCATTAAATTGAGCTTTATGTCACTTTTATTTTTTGCCGGTGTGTCAGCAGATAGTCCTGCAGTAGTGGTAAAGGCCCTTTACCTCTTATGAGTGTATCGACTTACTTGACATGTGCTTGCCTGTTTTCCAGCTTATCGCAGCTTATTCTACTCCGCCTGCTCCTCCTGAAGCAGCTGACTGTAGCTATGAATCGGCATCTAGCCCCCTTGACTTTAAGGACTCAGACATGAAAAGGCTGTCAATGGAGATCGAGAGAGAGAGGTGGGGAGGAGTTTAAATCTCCTGCAACATTTTAGAGAGACAGTTCGTGATCTGCGTGTTTATATCTTACAATGCATTATTGATACAGGCTGGAATACATGGAGAAGAGTAAACACCTTCAGGATCAGCTGAAGGAGCTGAAGTCAGAGATCGAGTCTCTGAAGCTGGAGGAGCAGCAGCAGCAGGCCAGCCTTTACAGTGTCCACAGTGAGGCGAGGGGTTACATACAGGATCCTGTCTACATACCTCACAGCAATGTATGTATAATCACCTTACCAGATCTTTTTCTTATTAATGTTATTCGTTGTCTGAAAGAATCTTAGTGACTAACCCAGTGAATCCAGCTTGTGGCCAAGAATACTATATAAGTGTTTTCCCTCTGTCTATCCAGTTATTTTGCAACTTGTATACCAGAACTACACACATTCTCCTCCTCTCTTTAATATACAGATATCTGCTTTGTGTTGAAAACCTTTGAAGACATAACCTAAAGGCTAAAAACTCACACTATTTCAAACTGCATAACTAAGTAAGACCAAAGACATGTATGGAACTAACTTGTACTAAAAATATCAGCATATACCATGTCTATGTGACTGTTCATAAAGACAAAAGTCAGCAAAAACAACCACCAGTTTAAAGGTGTGCACACACAACACAGTAGTTAGGAAAGTACATTGCATTAATACATTAGTACAGTAATTGCACACATACTTGTCTTTCATTTTCTAATCACACAATGATTTCATTGCACTGATTTAGGCCACCTTCTCTCTCTAACTGCTCCCCATTTGTTTTGCAGCGCAACTCGGCATACATGTCTCAGATGGCCTTCTTTGAAGAAGTGTGAGCCCAGCCCGGCACAATGAGGAAAGAAGGCACCAGCAGTTGTGACTCTGGATATGTTTTTTTTTCTTTTTTTACATGACTGAAATAGACTGACACATACACACACCACTTTAAACTTTAAAAAGATTAAATTTCTCCAGAACAACAAGCAGCCACTAGTTTGGCTGTCTGACGTGCTAAGTTGTACTGTTTGCTACACTACAGCACAGTCCACATTTTTTTTTAATATATAACAAACAATGTGTGCCATGTTTCTAACACACATTCAGAATGTGGTGCTGAATATGTTTTTTTGTGATGTTTTAAGGGAAGCTTAACTGAAAGACAGGCGAGTATAAAATAATATTAATGCCGTAAGAACATTTTGGGACAGGAGTTAAAAAGTAGTCACAAACCAGCATTAGTTAAAGTTCGTGCATCACTTGTAATTTGGTGAAATTTAGCTATTGATATCATGAGGAATTGGTAATGTAGAAATACTGAAGTACTTTAAAGAAACCCACATGCCTACATTTCTGACGGTACCTGTAGCTTTGGAGCTTTGAATGTAGCTTTGAACACTGAAAATATACTGAAGATAAAATCTTACCAGTGATATGCAGTATGAAAATTAACATTGTGATCTTATTTATTAAAGCAGTAATTTCAACTCAAAGGTTCAGAATTGACAAGCAGACATGGGCAGGGATAGTGTCTCCATGTGATACTACCCTGCCTGTTAAATTAGGTGTTTAATCTCTGTTTTGGATTGTATTGTTTTGTTTTTTTTCATTTTGCATCTGAATTGCCTTTATTGCAGTACTGCAGCAACAGTTTCTAATGCCTCATAATGGTAGTTAATAGAAATGCAATATACTGTTACAAACTTGAGCTCTGCCATTTCAAGTTTTTATATTTTGTTGTCTATTGACTATTTTGACATTCATTGAACTTTATTTTTTACTATTAGAATTTGAGTTGGTATCATAGTGCTCAAGTGTCTTAGCAGTAGGGTCTCTTAAGTTTGAAGCTGATTTCATACCCTGAGTGATTTACAAAATAGCTGAATGATAACTTTCCTATTTTTTTGCCTTCCCTCAGCCCATGTACTTCTCAGGGTTAGTGTTGGAGACAATCACTGCAGGTAGAATCTTGTTGTGTTTTTCCCCTGAGATACATAGTGTGGAATCCATTAATGTTTACCTTCTTACTGAGCAGAACTGCAAGAACCTTTACTCTACAGTCCCCATTACATCCTCAGAAAGCGGAAGGCTGGATGCCAAATCTCTAGCCAGAGATTCTCCACGTTTATCTGAACTGACCTGTTAGATTGACTTCATCACAGTGTAACAGCCATAAGTAATTGGACCATTATTGCACTCATGAATGGATTAACCTTAGTTACTTGTCTGGTTTTAGTACATACTATAGTGTCTGATGTCCAGTTTTAAATGTCCCTCTTCTCAACACATCACTCCAGTGCTTCAGTTTGCATCTTTACCATATTTATTTGTGCCTTAAGTAACACCACCATGAACATTTTCCTTATGTTTGTTATTGTGAGGGGATTTTATTGTTATTTAATGTTCATTTTATTTTTCTATAATGGGATTTTTTCTGGCAAATTCAAGTCGATCTGTTTCACTGTTCTATGTCAGGGGATGGGGTTTTCTTTTGAGTGATGAAAATGTTGCAAATTTTCATGAACAAGAAAGTTGTTAATTTGTAACTTCAGATTATTTAGTGTATGTCATTTCATTACAACACTGGTTACACAAGTCTTTCTGTTTTTCCTATGTTTTCACATAGATAATTATACCATTATTCTTGTTTTGTAAAGTGATAATTCCATCATTGCCACACAATCACCTAAATATGGTGTTTTATTTGTATTTGAGCATATAATACAAATATTTTCAATTTGGCTGCATAGGTAGTTTGATATCTTATTGGTTGATGGCGGCTATGATTTAACTAAATAACTGTCTTTCTCAATTGACGTTCCTTTCTCAGGTTCAGTCAAACTATCAAAGCTTGCTTTGCCAAAAAACATCTTTGAACTAATTGTTCAACCTGAGTTCAGTGAACTCACAATGCAGCACTGAAATTTATTTTTCATTTAAAAACGATTGTGTGTAAGTCTTGTCAACTAAATTAGAAAATGACTAGCTGAAGCTTTTGAAGTTATGAGTTTTCATGTGTATTTTTTGCAACTACATGATTGTTTCAGTATATGCTAGTGATGATGACAAATACATTATATTTAACTACATTTTGTGATGCCAAAAAAAAAAAAAAAAAGATAATGCAGTTGCAGTGGCTGAAAGGCTTTTAGAGAGAAAATAGACACTGTGTTTTAGCAAATATATGGATATGTTTGTTTTGTTTGTTTGTTTTTTTTTTTGTTAGGTACAGTCTGGCGATGCCATTTCATCTAATTGTTTGGATGCCACACACTGTTGTGATATATGAAAATCTTCTGTGGAACTCCAGTGAGCTATGACCTGATCTCGCTGTGGAAAAAGCCACACCACCAGACTCTGGTGTCTCCTGGTGAAGGACTCTGGATCTTAAAGCGCTATACAGAAAGAGTTTGGCACCAAGTTCAAAGAAAAGGACAAGAGAAGGAGTTTGACAAGAAGGACAAGAAGTTGCAAGAAAAAGAAAATCTCACTGTGCCACAAAGTCAACGAGATGAAACATTGCTTTGGCAGAACTGTCACTGAGTTTAATACAGACTCAGACATCCGGTGGTTTGTCAGGTAGAAGGGGGCAACTGCTGAGTTTAAATCACTGCAGGATGACTACAAGAAGATGTGCTACATCCTCCAGGAAAAGGATGAGGTGATCACTAGTGCCAGCACTGAAATGATGGCACATTTTTGATTGTAGCCAAGTTCAAAACTATTGAGACAGACAGCTACCAGACTGAGACAGTGGAAAACAAAATCCAAAACTCTGGAGGAACAAACTTTGGAAAAAAAAAATTTGAAAAGAAGATGAAAGCAGACAGCAGTACCATCCTTTTTCTAACCCCTCTCCCATTCATCTCTACCTTTTCCCTTATGTCTAGCTAGTGTACTTGTATGGCTATCTGAGCCCTGACCTCTGAAAATAGTTCAGTCAACTAAATAGCCCTTTCAACCAAGCTGAGGTTTCAGTATTTGTTTACCACCAGGGGGCACAAGAGAACAGAGGTAATTTCTCAGCATCCATTCATCATCTAGGTCACTTTTCCAGTGTTAGGGTTGCAGGGGGACTGCAGCTGATCCCAGCTGACAGTGGGCGAGAGGCAGGGTACACCCTGGATGCTGGATGGATCACCAGTTTATCACAAGGCTGACACATAAGGATGGATAAACACTCACATCTCAGCGATCAGGGAATTAAGAGTTATCATTTAAGCTTCATGCTTGGAATGTGAGAAAAATAGACATAACACAGAAAATCCCATGCAGACACAGGAGTACATGCCAACTCCACACAGAAATGCCCTGGGTCAGTGCTAATCACACCCAGGCCTCAATAATTGAATATAAGCTTTAAATATAAATCACAACTGCCTGTAGCAGCTTGCATTGTCTCACCAGCACAGATCATATTGAATTATTTGAGCCTTATCCTGTTCCAAGTGTGAAACAAAAACACTCCCTCCTATTTGTTCAGCCAGCTGAGGTTCGGAGAGTATGTAACACAGGACACCTCTACCACTGCATCTCAATGAAGACATTTAAGTGGATGGTGAAGGTTGTTCTGGTTTTTCTGTTGCCCTGCAGGTCAGGGGCTCAGAGGGAGAGAGCAAAGTTTGATGAAATAACTTGAAATAGTTGCTGAAGGTCAAGGCATGAGCCAATGATAATTAAGCAGGAAATTGCATTTCCTGGTGATGGACCCCTGATTTATCTAATTAAGGCTACAAGACAGGGCCCCTAGTTTAGGTCATAGCCCATCCTAGCTGATTGATTGTTAGTAAACAAATCTACAAATAATTAAATCATGTGCAAATAAATGATGAGTACTGAGATTTCTGTGGCCACAGGGTGTCTGACTACAGCTCCAGACCATAGTCCACCCTGTCTCCTCTGTTATATGTTTTTTTTTTTAAACTATGACCACAATATTTCCCTTAAACATAGTTAATACGTTAATCAATTTAAAAACTTAAATTCTTACCCACGCAGGATTCAACTGAGAGGAAATAGATGTTTGTTAAGGTGTGAGAACTTGGAAAGTGAAAGTTAAAAGGTAGTTTGGAGACAGAGAGTGCAGCGTCTCACCAGGCTAAAAGGAAGGTAAAAGCTGGTACTTGCTGTTTGATATTGGGGATGTTGTGCATTGTGTTTCTGTCATGTCGTTAGTTCCAGACTCTCAGACTAGACTGAGGAGCAGCAGGAACAGGATTGACCAGCCAGACAAGACAGTGCAGGTAATGAATCATTCTATATTCCCACAGCACACACATTCTTACTGAGATTTGCTGCAGCATAAGTTCATTTGAATAAATCTGTTAATATACAAGCCTTTGCCCATAGATGTGACCAATGCAGGACATATTGGCTTAATCATGTTCTTGAAGTGTGTCAGTGCAGTTATTGTAAGTTTTCCTTCTGAAATTAACAAACACTATCAAGCCTACAGGTTATAAAAGTTAAGGTACAATTTAAAGTGATAGCCATCTTGTTTTTGGCCACTCGCAACATTCAACCTTCTTTTTTCCAGTTCAAGCCCACAAAATGGACTTTTTTGGACACTACGATGACTACCAGCGAGTGATCTGGAAAAAACAGAATACAGGTATTTCACTGATTCTTTTGTATTTCTCAAAGACAAAAAACTAAGATGTGACTCAAAGATGAAGGGTGTTTGGTTAGTGACTTCATCTATCTACAGTTGTGTCCTTAGAGCACTTGTGTATATATTTAAAGTCCAATGTTTAGTTCTGAAACAGGGGATCTCATTCTAGATGGTTGAGCAACTGTTTCTCCATTATTATAAGAAAGTTTGAGGTTAACTGCTTCTGGGACAGCTCTGACGATCTTCCTCAATTATGTGTTGGTGATTGGTTGTGTAGTGGAGGAGGAAAATGGTCATTTTGAAGATGAAAGCTTGATGGCTGATGTTATTTGTGTAATGAAGGAAGGTTGAGGCATTACCCAGCGATGATAATCGAGTAAAATGATTGAATACAGTTGATGTATTATTACATATGACATTTTCACAAAGTTAATACCAGTGCCTCAGATTGGAAGCTCTATTTTCCTATTGTTGGTTGAGGTGGAACTAGTGTTACTGTTTTAACCTACTTTAAAAGTCTAGCCTAAGGTGTGGGTCCCTCTAAGGACTTTCCAGATACATCTGATGGTTGTGGGATGATTAATGTGGTAGAAAAGGAAAACAGGAGAAACAGCTTCATTGGCATTGTGCACAGTAAGCACCAGTGCAACAAAATGCCCTTTAGCACAAAACTTTATAGTGCAAACAGCAGCAAAGGTTCATTTAATATATATGTAAAAATACACAAATGCACAGGACAGGAAGTCCAATAAAACAGTGGGATGCTGATGGTAAGAAGGGATGAAGCTACACTGCTGTGTGGAAACACTGTACCCAAATGACAGATGCCTTACTGCTTTGTTTGTTTTCGCTTTAATGTGAGGAAAATGCTGAAACGAGGTAGACCAGGTGCTCTGCAGTAATAAAATTAAATCCTACTATAGAATCACTTTAAAGGCCTTTAGCTGCAAAATGGTCTGAGTGATGGATCTGCCCATATGAGATTATGACTACACACAAAAAAGGACTTTCTAAGAACTAAAGTGAAGGAGATAAGTAGTGGAGGGAGAGGGTTTTCCTCAAAATGAGCTATCACAGCGTGATGTCCGGCAGCCACAGGAATATCAGATTTAGAAGAATGAGTATCATTCAGCGAGAGTTTATTTTGCCTAAAGATGGGTTTGCTACCACTTAAACCCAGAGACTGTTCCTCCCATCCGTGTAACTGTGATCTGTCCCCTGGTATTTGCCACACAGATTAGAGAAGGGGAGAAGGGGCAGGGGTACATGTAGAGATTGTGAATTGCATTCTAGGCTGCGCTGACTGGAGAGGAGGAAGGGCCACAGAGACATAAAAGAATGAAGTCACGTACTACATAGAATTAGAGAATAGGCCTTTGGAGGTGTTTTGCTGTCAAGGCATTTAAAGAAGTGCAATAATTGGATGCTCCAGGCTTCGTCTCAGCAAAAGCAAGAATGCAAACCCCATTCTTTCAGTGTGAGGCAAGTGGAGAAGGTAAAGTCAGATGACAAGGGTTGTCATCCAGTAAAGTCACAACCAAGTGATTTTAATATCTTTCTTTCACTCTACACTATACATTCAATATAAACAGAATTAGGCCATTTGTTTCTGCAGAACTGAATCTTGGGAAAAAGCCCAGGGGATCTACACACTGTACTGTTTCTTCAGAGGTATTGATCCTCTCATGGCTGTTCTGCTCCACTGCAGATGAAAGCGAGCTGCTTCCCTGCTCGGTATCACTCTGGTGAACTTGGCGAGGAATGAATGAATGTCTGAGAAAGAATGGGAGGCAGAAAACAGCTGAATGTAATCCCATGACCTACTCTTACAGCAATTGGGCTCTGGTTTAAAAAAAAAAAAAAAAAAACATGGTGAGAACTGGACACATTTATCCTCATTCAGACTGGAGCACAGTTAATGTTGTAAGACTGATACTTCATTCAAATGTATCATAATTAATCTTTGACTTGATGACCAGCTCAAACATACAGAGAACCAAAGTCCAAACTACTGTACACATCCCAGCTTCATCTTATCTCTTTCCTTCTCTCATAAAAGGAAAAACAAACATACACTGTCCAAGAACAAACAAACATCATGTTTAGGTTCAGCTCAGGATAAATAGTTAGTTAAATATTCTGTACTAGTAATGGTAGTAATAGTAATGGTAGTAGTTCTACATTTTGGGAAACCTGTTTTTTCCAAGAGTAAGGTGAGAACGGACGACACTCCACCTGTGTCTGTGGGTTAAATTTGCATTCAGAGGTTAGCGTGAAGATTGGAATCATAGAAAGACAGAGAGACAACCAACCAAAGAGAGAAAAAGACATATTTCTAAAATGTTGAGCTATTCCTTTAATTCCCCCGACTTATCAACAGTGTGTGATGCAAACCCAGAAAGTACCATATTTTCTCATTACTGAAATTCTTTCTGTCGTCCTTGTTCTCAGCATTTGAACTGACACAGTGGAAGCTCTGTGCTTTAACGCTGTGTAGGGAGCCCAGTTTATTCAGATGTGTTGGTGTTCTTAGCCTGTTGGGATGCAGTATTAATAATATTCAGTCAGTTCACCTTCAAGTTTATTAATTTTAGGATGCCACACCAGATTAATGAGATACCTGTCCTCCTCACCACAGTCCACACTATGTGGGCCTTAAAAGTTAATGTGGAACTTTAAAAGGCACAGACCATGAAGGTTACTGGTGTACAGACTACAGCAGCTTTAGTTGTGAATGCAGACATGAGAGCATTGTTGCGCCCCTCTCTGCTGTAGAATGCCTATACTCACTGTGGTGTTTTGATTTCATGTCTTTTTTCATTTGCTTTGTCATTAAAGTGAAGATGGCTGCCCCTCTGGAAGTGTGTACCTATGCAGCCCTTTCAATGTAAAACACAATTTCACGAATAATACACACATTCTCATGAAGCAACAGGAAACAGAGGCAACAGCAACACACACACACACACAGATATGCATGACAAAGGAATATGAATACGTCTTAGAGTGTTTGCATATGCTCAAACTGTATGTACCCATGTGTCTGTGACATTTGTTCCTGGCAAGGTCAGTGTCTCACATCAGTCATCTAGGCTGATGGGATTTCTCTAATCTGCCAAAATCTGGCAACAGAACAAATGACAGATGCAGACTGGCTGTTTTATTTGAACAGCTCTTGTTTCGGTGCAAGTAATATGTGTGTGATATCCATATGCTTCTGTCTTTGTTGAGACCAACCTGTTTGTGGGTTTTTCTTTTGGTATATTTAGCCTCAGTGGAGGGTAACCAAGCAGCTCAATAAGGACTTTGTCTTTTATTGCTTACCCTTTCCAACTGACTTAATGCAGCGACTGTAACGAGGGAAAAGAGATGCTTTTGTTTTGGTTCAAACAGGCCATTATAGAGGTTTTTGTGGAGCAACTCAGAGAGAAAGTGGCTGATACACTTTGTCAATGAGATGCAAATCCATGCAGTACTGAGGAGGGGAGAAGCCAACAGAGCTGGGCTTCTGCTCACACACATACACACACAAGTTCAAGTCTAACTTTCATCTTCAAACACTTCAAATATGTATGCATTTGCTGAGACACAGAAAATAAAAATGTCTTTCTTCTTGATCAGTGATTCGCATGCTGTCGTTTCAGCTACAGTGCACAGGGCTGTCTGGGCAATTCGATGCACAAATTGAATTAAACCAATCATCCTCACAAAATCCAATCATTTTGCAATACAGGTATTTCATGTGGGTCTTTATTCAATAAGAGAAGAACTGAATTCCAAAACATGATATAGGTGTTTCAAAAATATCATAACCAAATGTTTCTGTTGACTCAGTTGGATTGAAGTGAATGGGATTTCATTTTTAAATGTTATTATTTTCAAATTCAGTGGTAAATGTTACTCCTCCCATGTAGGGACTCTGAGAGTCACTATCAGTTAAGTGTAAATTAATTTGATACGATAAGTAAAGTAAGGCTTTGTTGACCTCTCTTCAGCAGCATAGAATCTGCAGATTCACAGGCATGGTTACTGTAATTTGGTGCAAAGCTTCTGGATCATTGTTGACAGACAGATGGTTACAAGTTCTCTGAAATTAAATCAAACACCATTCCTTTTTGGTTTTGCCATTTGCAGTTGTGTGCTGAAGAGTGCTCTGTGGTCCACCATCATGGAGCACAAATTGTTGGAAAAGTTGTCTAACTCATCGAGCGAGGACAGAAAAGTTTGCCATGTCAGTGCTTTGTTGGAAGGTTGGAAAGCATCTCTAGTTCTTTTTCACTGTAGCCACATTTCCATCCAGATATAGCAAATTTTAACACATTTAGATCCACTACTGTTTTTTGAAAACAGAGCTGGTCAAGATAAACCAGTTCTCCAGTCACGACACAGGATAAAACGAGTGATTGTGCTGCCCAACTTTCATTTCTGTTCCCGACATGTTTGCATACTCAACAGGCTGACTTTGTGTTTATACCCCAACCTTATTTACCCATCTCTTTTTGGACATGAGTTTCTGACACATCATCATTTTTCATTTTTCAGATTACCTTCATCCTGTGTCTGTAGGTTTACTGGTTTATAATTCAGGCCACATGACATTGAGATGTGAAGAGTCTTGGTCACGCAAGACGAGCCCTGTGGTCACAAATACTGAACAGTGGAATTGGAGGTCACACTGCGTTTTGCTTTGCTCTGCAGGTATGCTGAAGGTGATGGCTGTCTCACTTACTGTATCGATCTAACCTGTGTTTAGTGTTCAGTGTGTGTGTGAGAGAGAGAGAGAGATATTGTATGTAATCATTCTTTGCTTCCCTGTAATTGATTTATCTAAAACCTTTATAGTATCTATAAAGTGGAGGTCATTCTTTGATAGCAGGCTCCTCAGGGCATGTTAGTAATTAAGCAGCAGCACCCGTCTTTAAATATAGGCTTATCTATTACATATATATTGGGGGGGGGGGGGCATTCAACAAATATTAGTAGATTGATTCACATTTGTGTGGACAGATGGAGGATGTAAGTGAAGGTTGAGTCCTTTTGTGTTTTTTGCTGCTCACTAACATGGGCTTCTAACTCCAGTTCAGTTTCTTCTTTAAATTGCAGCAGAATATTTGCCACTGTTGTTTTCTTCTCTACTGCCCTGTGGTTTGACTGAAGAGTTGAAAGACACGTTCAGGGTCTGATAAATTGTGCTGTATGTTTTCTGCCCTTTTTGAATGGTTTTAATATGAACTCCTTTATCTCTTTCTCTGCCTTTGTTCAACAAAGTGACAGCACCAGATGAATTTAACAGGTTTGATCTAGTGAGATTTGCAGTATCTGACTCTGCATGCAGCCACCAGTAATACAGGAATTGTCGGTTTTCATTGGGTGAGAAACAGGTCTAATGTGTGTAGCTTCAAGAAGAGTTGACAGCCTTCTTATGACATTAACAAACCATTTAAGTAGAATTCACTAGCAAATATAAAGTTGTATTGGACAGGACAGATAAATATGAGAAAGTAGTAGCCTGGGAAATCGGTCTCAGGCGTTGAGTCGCGAGCACTAACCTCAAAAAGGAAGCGATACGGGTATGGCACAGATGAAATATTAAAGAGGGAAGAAAGAAGTGATGGGAGAGAAATGATGGAAGAATGGATGAAGAAAATGTAAAGGAAAGCTCTCCTAACCTCATACATAGATTTTTTTTTTCATTAGCAAACTTAGTCTTCTGACCCAACATTTATGTATCGCTGTTTACAGGTCCCCAAAACATGAAAACAGACTGTGATGGGTCCAGTTGCTGTAAAAAAACTTTAACTTGTTTTTACGTCATTTTGGCAAACAGTTAACAGCCTGAGAAGACAGTATGATCCAGTGTAAACATCCAGTTCTTTCACTTGAGACTGCTTCACTAATTATTTTCAGATTAACAGTGGGTCATATGGTTAATATGGAAGGTGTTAGCTTATAGTGATGAATTATCATCAGACTCTGTGGTTCCTCTCAGCTCTGCAGAGCAACTTTTCCCCCAGCTCACTGTTTTGGTTTTGCTGTTTTGATTAAGTCTCACTGTTTTCATCTGTGTCATTTCCAGCAACAGCTGGGAAAAAACCCACAGTAAACCACCTGCTCAGCTTCAAAAGGCAAACAGACAATGTTAGCAATTAGCTGAGCATTTAGCAGCCGGAGTCAGATATTTCCCTCAAGAGTTGGTGGAGACCATATACACAGCTGAAAGAACAGTGGACTTACTTTTCATGATTGTCTGGCTGTGTATTCTGTAAAAACATATTTTCTGTCAAATTTATTCAGTGATAACATGTCAGTGTTGTGTTAATAGTTTTTTCAAGTGCCTCTAAAAAAAAATCATCATGCAAAAAAATCCGTGCCCAAAAGTATTTATTATTGCTGCTTTAATTAAAGTGTTTAGCCTGTCAGTGTTTAGGAATAATAAGCTTCACATCGTCTGAGCCAAGTACTCTACAGTAACGAGATCATCTGGACCACTCCATTAGTGTCAAAATCTCAGTTGTTTTATTTTAGTCTAATGAAAGAGATGCATTAACAGAGGTAACAGCAGAACAACAGACGTTTTCACAGAACAGCAGGCTGCAGCTATGGCCTCTGTCAGTGTCAGTGCCTGACGTGTAAAGCACTTTACCGTGTTTATTGGAACCATAAAATGTCTGTGCACTGGTGCTGGTGGACAATGCCCTCTAATATAAGCTCGCTTTTATTTTGAATAGAAAATGAGAAGTCAACTTCATCTGCAAGCCATACGCTCAAACAGGTGCAAGTAAGAACACAATGTAGTTAATAAAAAAAAAAAAGTCCAGGTTGCAGCTTATCTTTAAGTGTTCAACTAAAATGACTGTGAGCAAGAAAGGGTTTGTGTGTGTGTGTGTGTGTGTGTGTGTGTGTGTGTGTGTGTGTGTGTGTGTGTGTGTGTGTGTGTGTGTGTGTGTGTGTGTGTGTGTGTGTGTGTGTCTTGGCTCAACCTCCTAAATCCTCAGGCTGTTTATCTTATCATCTGAGATTTGGCAGCTTCTCCCTTTTTGTGGATGTATATTTAGATATTAAAGTGTGTGTGTGTGTGTGTCTGTGTCTTAATATGCTAATACGGTCTCTTTTTTTCTTTCTTTCTCTCACTCTCTCTGTCTCGAACTCACACAGTAGCAGTTCCCCCTGCTACTCTGTTATGGCCTACTTCCTCCCTGATCACATGACCAGCTGGCAGCAGTGGTGATTAAATGGGAAAACTGCAGGTCCAACAATTCTGGAGGGCACTACAGGTCCCAAGGGCACCTCTCTGTTTTCCTTGCCCTCTTGAGAACCCTTCTGTCAGTAATTTGTGAACACTGCCTCTGGTGTTTTTGTGTGCTTATGTGTGTGTTTGTGTGTTTGCACATGCAAGAGAGAAAATTTTGTGACAAGCTGTTCACTTCTTTCAGCCTAAACCACCAGTTGTTGCTTATTTATATGTTAAATACTTGGAGCCTGCTAACAAGACGGCGACACACTGTCTAGTCGTAATAGATTCTCCAGTACAGATGTACTTCTGTCCTTCTTCGCTTCTGCTCTTCTCATCCAATTTAAGAAGAGCTCAGTGTCTTGGAAAAGTGCACTTTGACAGGCCTCATGACTTCTAAAGAAGTTCATTACTTTGTGCAGGGATTGAATTGGTGACCTTTAAAATACAGAGTCAACTCTGCTGGTCCTCGGTGCCCTCAGTGTAAATGCAGCAAACCCTTTAGACTCTGCTGAAGAAATGATGATATTACCTTACTATGATTCGCATGACTTTTTCACATTATTGAGGTTTGAGCTTACCAACTAATATAAGCATAAGTTGTTACTGTCCTACATATGGAGCCAGATTTCACTTAAAAATAAAACTATCATATGAAGCTGCTCGTCTCGGTCACGTCCCACAGTGTCTGAGTGAATGTGTGTTAATGAGATGAGTAAATGCAATGTAGTGTATTGCTTTATTTGAAATGACACTGCTTATTACTTAGTAATGCGTAACACCTGCTTTTAATAGCATGACAAGTCAAAAGGCCTGTGAGCATCAGCAGTGGTTTAGAAAAAGTTCTCACCAGTTCTCTCAGTGCTCACCAGTTCAGCTGGGGGTTGGAGAAAATGTAGCGTAGACTTGCATTTAAATGATGTAGAGCAGATGTGAAATAATTCACTTTGAACATCGTTTGAACTAACAGCACAGCTACAAAATCTTATATTGTATGACATCGACAACAACAGCTGCTGATAAAATATAGCACCTTAGACCTCAGCTTTATCAGCAGAGTTGCACATAAAGGTGCAACATAAAGGTTGTAGCGGGAAACTGCTTTCACGAGTGAAGCTGTGCTGGGAAACACTAGAAACAAGCTCAGTTGTTTCTCTTTGGCTAAATGGACACAATTAAAACTGAAATTGCCTGTAAAGGGAGATTTAAATCAAGAGGAGTTCCGGTGCTCTTATTTTATTACTCCTACAATGAGAAGCCCCTTTCCATATTAAGTACGCCCTTGATCTCTCTATCCCTCTGCTGACGTGGTGCTGAATCACATTATAGCAAACATACACAACATACAAATGAACAAACAGGAGCAGCACACAGCGAGACACGTTCACTCTGCCTTGTTTTAAAAATTCCACACAGCATGTTCAGTCACGCTCAATCCTATCCACGTCGTTATCACTTCCTAATTTTTACACCATTATAACACTGGCTCCACACTGTCCTTTCATGACGAAGCTAATAAGCAGACGAAGACAGAGGAAATTTTAAAAATTGGTTTGGACACATCCCTCATTATTTCCATTCACAGTACCAGCAACACTGTAAATGCAGAAAAACCTTGCTGCCTTGTTTCCTCCTAGACTCCATTTGAGTCTGAAGGCCTGAAAAGAAGTAATTGATGTCTGTCTCTTTATTATTTCATTAATCCAAGCAGCCTTCCGTGCCCTTCATACAACTGCAGCATGTGAAAAGTGCAAATGAACATTAAAGAAGAGGAGGTAGGGGATGAAGCTACGTGGCAGCTTCTCCCTGTTTGTGACACAAACTACCGCGCTCTTATACTAGAGTTTGTAGCAGAGGTTTTTTGCATTTGATGCGTGTGTGTATCTGTGAGTGTGTAAAGAGCCTTGATGATGTGACGTAGACTTCTCTGCGTTTTCTGTGCCAGTCTTTTGCTTGGTATTTTTCTGGTCCACTCTGCAGGATGGTTAGGGGTCTTTTTATAGTGCTGCTATTCATGAAATGGAAGGACATCCTGGCCTCTGATTGGCTGTCCCACATCTGTCACAGTTCATTCAGATTCAATCATTCATTTTCTTACTGCCATTCCATCATTCTCACAGAGATGACTCTCTGATCTTTTCAGACCCCCCCCCCAAATCTGTTATTATGTGCATTACCTTCAAACCAGAGTGAAGTGTTTGAAGTGTTTTTTGGTGTTTCTGAGTCCTGGATTCGAGTTCTATATTTCTGAGACATGATAGTGTCAATGTGAGCTTATCCCTGTTCATGTGTCAGTCTCTGTCCTGGTCTGCAGCAGTAGGATGTCAGTCAGTTGCGATGACCTGAGGTAGCTCTTCTTTATGATTTCATGTGGCAATGGAATAGTTTGACATCTAGCTCCCAAACAGCATTACATTCATGAGGTATTTGCACATTCAAACAAATGATATGCAACAAATATGATAATGTATATTTGCCACCAATATTACACTTTTTGTATGACTAAGAAAAGTGGTCATATTTGAAGTCTGTGTATTTCTCAAACATCTGTGCATGTTTACATGTAGAGTGATTGGGTCAACAATATGAACATCTGTCATAATCTGACTCAGTGGTCAGATATTATTGTAGCTAAGATGAGACACTGGCGAGTGAGTTGTTTGGTAGGATGGAGACCAATAAATGTGGTGTTCTGCAGGTCTTGTTGACAGATAAAGTGGTGAGTTTATTACTCTATGGGGCATTAAACTGGCAGCAGATGGAGGCCTTTGCCCTCTGAATTGCACGTGTGCGTGTATACATGTCTTTCTATGGTTGTGTGGACAAATTTTAGTTAATTGCAATTGTTATGAGGACATCGTGGCTGTTCCTCACAACTTTAACGGACTATGTGAGGGTTAAAACTTGTTTTTTAGACTTAGGATAGGGTAGGGATTAGAGCTAGGGAAAGCATTACTGTCAATGAGTGTCTTCACAACTACAGCAAGATCAATGTGCGTGTGCGAGCTCACACCTGCTTGATGCTGCTGATCTGTGCTTCATTCATTAGTATTAATGAATCACACACTAACTACATCATGTTCATTATCACTCTCTCCTTCAGTTCAATTCAGTTCAAAGAGAAGCTGTTCATCATTAAACATGAAACAAAGCACATGAAACAGACCAGCGCTCAGTATTTATGGCAGATAATCATTTCAGAAAGGGATAATAAAATATTAGAGGTTAGTCACCACAGTCTGGGATTTTGGGAGCTTTGATTTTTGGGGTTTTGGGGAGTATTTATGCCAATAGTTAGATAAACCTCACACAACCATCATGTCAGTTGTTGAACTGGGGTGTTTTGTACAGCTGAGGTTGAGTGAGAAAGCAGCAGCTGAGACACTTGTCAATCAAGCAAACAGTCATAGAGACACCTCACTTTTTATGTTTTAAAGGTGAGAACTGCTCGTTGGCGTCTATACTGGACTGGAATTGAATGACTTTGTCTATAAGTACAGATCTGGTGGTTCCTACTTCATCCTTTTGCTAATGTCTTATATATTTTATTTTTGGCCTCCTGTACTTTCTAGCTGTTATCTTTGGCAGTCTTTGCATTCATTTCTTAGGCAACATCTGCTCTGTATAGCTACTCTCTGAACTGGTGGAAAACCCCCAAACCATCAATCCCGCACCTTGGCAGCTCCCCGTGCTCTGGCAATGAAATGTGAACCTATGTTATGACAAAGCTGACCTCCTTTTCCATATCTCAGGGGACTGTGCCGGCAGGGTGGAGGAAATGAGGGAGACATGGATGATAGGAAAAAGCAGCTGTCGACGATGAACTGAGAAAATTGGGTTGGTGGAGGTAGACTTGAAGGAGAGCACTTAAATGAGACAGGTAGGAGCACTGGAATGAGATGATGGAAGGTGCAATGGTGAGGGGGTGTGCATCTGAAAGAGACCGAGGAAATTAAGGAAAAAGGGGTAGAGAGGAGAAGTCGTTGGATCAGGGTGAGCGGCACAGGTTACAGCTGACGGGGTGGTTTGGAGATAGGTAGAGGTCCATCACTCTCTCTGGTTTCCACCTACTTGTGCCTCAAGCAGGAGCTGATTTACTGCCCACTATGAAATGAAGATCCCCTCTATGGTCTCCTGCCTCCATCACTAGTTCAGTGCCCTTCCCACTGCTGATATTAAAACCTGAGGGGGACACTGTGTTTTCATCCGCCTGCTGCAGCTGGGACTCCATAGGCCACTTCACTGCAAGAATGGTAGAGTTGGCAAATTAGTCACAAAAAAGTGTGGGCTGCTATTGTAGTATTGTAGCAAAATATTCTTTTCTTTGAATAGCGCCACTCCACGGTGTTGTTATGGCCCTCCAGTAGACGCTTTTGTCTTTATGCTGCACTCGTTAAACACCAGTAGGCTCTATTTAAGGTAAAAGGTTGAGAAATTAGTGCAGCTTTCACCTCTGGGTGTGGTCCAGTGAACATGACTCAAAAAGCTAATAAGTTAGCCTGACTCCTGTGACCTGGCCACACTTGAAACATATGAGTACTTCTTTTCTGTTTAGATTGGGTTTACAAAAGGAGATGTTACATTATACAAATCCGGAAACTTTCACATGATCCTCCTGGGTCCTCATCAAGAGTTTATGTACCCACATCCTGTTTCACCATTCACTTATTCACCCTAACTTTTCCTTTTCCCTTTTCTCTAGTTTCCCTCACTTCTTTCTTTCCTCGACCTCTCTTTCACCTTAAATCTGCATAAACTATTTTGCTTCTCTCACTGCCCAACCCTTCACTCATCTCATCCCTCTCCTCCTCAGTGATGTTTGTTTTACGTTAATCTAATTCGATGTGATTTAATTTGGAGAGCCGTGACTTGTGATGGCTCAGCAGGGATTCGAGGGTATAGTTTACATCGGCGTGCGTGTGTGCGTGCGTGCGTGCGTGCGTGTACACTCACCCGCATGTGCGTGCATTTACAGGTCTGCAGTGTGGGTACACATTCACAGATGTGCCCTGTGGATGGAGCAGAAATGTTTGATTTTGTTTCCATCTGGGTTTTACTCAGAGAAAACAAACTAACTTACAGTCATGCCAAGAATGTCATTACTTATTTATACGGCTGAGTAAGAATTGGAAGACAGTAGGAAGAGCAGGAATGATGAGGGGTAATGTTCAGGCAACGACAGTGGGAAATAAAAACAAGAGGTGCAGGATGAGAAGAGGATGGATGACCTTGGTGAGAACAGATAAACAGACATATTGTGATTTATGGGACTTCATGCATTATCCACAAGGGAATTATGAGCTGCAGGGAATGGTCACTTGCAATAATCTCCAGACTTTTCTGACATGCTGCTGTACCTGTGGGCTATGAAGAAGAAAAGTGTACTTCTCATTTAAATTTGACCCAAAGGACCTCTGTAATACAGAGGAGAGATCTAAGTGTCGGAAATAGAGTCAAATCTTGTCGTGCAGTATCATCTGTGATATGTATTTGCTGTAATAAGACGCCTCAGGCACAGAGCTGCTTTAAACTTTTTATTTAACCTGTAGATCCAGTCACATGAGAATATGCCTATAAAATAAAAAGTTAAAAATTTATTGCAGCAACACATATCTAAAGTTCTTCATCACAGTATGCTATAAAATACAACTAATTAAGTATTAATGCAGGCCACTGCCACCCTGCGCATCTTTGGACAATTGTTTATTGTCTTGATATAAATAATATTCATGTGTACATTCAACTGCTCGTTGAATAGAGTGAATTGTCTGTGAAGATGCATTTACCTTTAAGCATAGAAAAAGGCCTCTATGTAAACAATGAGAATAGAAACAATTATGGGATCCTATTGTATGCTTCTGAATTGTCTTTGATGCTTTTGTTGTGAAGGACAGTGTTTGTTAGTGACTGGCTTTAATTGCTTAGGATTGTTTGTCATGAAGTTTTGAGCTCAGATGAAACTTGTAATCCTGTTAATTTTCTCTAGGAGAGCAGCGGTGATACTAACAGCATTACCATATCATGAATTTAAAGTAATCGTGTTTTAATTAAACCTCATTTGGGTCTGTTAGCAGCATGTGGTGTGTGGTTGTGGATGGATGATTGGGTTTTGTTGTGTGTTTTTGTTTGTGCCTATGGGTATGTGCTTTTGTGAGTGTGTAACTCCAGTTTGAGGCTTTTTTGAGTTTTTAAAGACACATCTGTCATATACTTGCTCATAATGCTGCTCAGACCAGGACACTGTGCTGCCTTGTCATTTTCATCTCATCTCATTGATACAGCTTCTTTTTTTCATTTTCTTTTTGCTGTTTTTCTCCAACTGGGGATTTGTATTTGTTTTTCCACGGCCTAAATTAAATCAGGTTTGGATGTGTGCTTTTACTATTGCTTTTCTTATAGTTACACTGAGACACAAAGCAATTCAGAGGCACTCATATTATATACGTCCAGTGTCTTTGTTTGTTGACTCTGTCCACGTACTGTGTGTGTGCTTTTTGAATTTAAATTCAGGCTGATTCAAACGGAAACCATTTGGAAGCAGACAGGATAAGAAGAAAACTGCAGCTGCTGAATTCTGGTGTCTGGAGGGATGATGGACTGGCAGCTTCCTGGCTCAGGAAAGAAAAAAAGCTAGAACAGCTTAAACCCACCAAGGTGTGAGATTTATTCATGCTGTGCATGTGTGGGTGCGTGTATGTGTTTATGTCTGCTAAGGTTCAGCTGATATGGGATTTCTGAAGCCTGATTCTGATATTTTTGTACTTGATCTTCCTACAGCTGATATTTTGTGCATTACATTGCATTTCATGCTAAAAATGATATGATCTCCATCGCTCACCTCAATTTTTTATTCCTCAGGTGGAAAAGTCCTTTGAAATAACATTTAGATCAAAGTGTCGCACTGAAATTTCCCTTGGAACCCATTATAAATTCAGTTGTCCCAGGGTTTAGCAGCTTTTTTCAATGATAGAGGAAATTTGGGGTCAAAAAACCTTTAACCTATAAGAGAAAATGACATTTGCAAGCAACATAAAAGATCTTATCTGTAGATAAGTCATATCCACAATGAAGTGTGTGTGTGTGTGTGTGTGTGTGTGTGTGTGTGTGTGTGTGAGAGAGAGAGAGAGAGACATTTATGTGCATGTGTATTCCTGAATGTATTCATCTATTTTAGGGAAGATGATGAGTCACTCATTAAGCTCCAGACCGAAGTAGTGTTGCGTTTTAAGAACACTTCCATTAGGTAGTGTTAGGGTCATCAGGGCAGCTGCAGTGCACAGCTCACCTCTACCAGCCTCTCACTTTGCCTGTCACGACTGCAAAGTGGACAGTAATTCCTAATTTAATGGTCTGTGGACAAACTATGTTAAAGTTGCCGTGGCTAATGTCATTACAGCTTGTCACACATATTTTAGTTATTCAGCTGACAGCTTACACACAGTGAGCAGGTAAAGCTTCATTGACTTTCTCAAAGACACTCACTGTGTCCTAGTTGTGGGCTATGTACTAATTCAAACAGTGTTTTTGTTATGCAGATACAGCACATTCCTAGGAGATCAAATATACTTACTAATGCAACCATGTTATCTAAAATTGCTCCTTTTTTGAGTGTGGTGCTGATGGAAACATTTTTTCCATAGTTCACTCTGCAAAGCAGTTGGAGGAGCTACTTATGGGTGGAAAAAAGTGAAGGAAAATTGTGGGTGGGGGTTTGATACTTCTGCCAAATATCTTAATCTATACATAATCTATTTCATTTCTATTGTATATAATACTGGAGCACACTGCCTCACTAACAACTGACTGACTAAACTTCTGTTGCTACCACTTTTATAATATTTTAATTATATTTGTGGCATGAAGGCATAGATTGAAATAATCAACATCACTTTAGCAAGAATAGAAGAAAATAAATTTACTGAAATATGTGTGAAAATATTTTGCGCATTTGTTTTTGTAGCCTTTTCACTATCTGCTCTCACTTTGGTGTACCAGCATTTCACACCCATCACAAGTTAACGTAGCAGAAACATTTTCGAGTATTTTTGCAACATGTAGTACTTGTACACAGATGCATTTTAATTTTCCACTCTGCCCCGATTTTCCTCAACCTCCAGATCAGTCCAGTTTTATTTCTGTGCTGCTAAATGACTCGTAATTTCCACTAACTAGCCTGTGTGATGTTTCTCTGTCACATCTGCAAGCAGCTGTTCTCTTTCCAACTTTCTCTTCCTTGCACAGACACATGCACGCGTCTGCACACACTCTTTCCTTCTAAGGTCTGGATGTTAAATCCAGTGAGTTTTTCATTATTCATGTGGTGTTGCAGACTTAACCTCCCTGGGGGGAACTTTCAAGTTTTACTTCCAGCTCTTGAGTGTATTGTATATTTAACAGGACACAAATTCATTTGTGTATGTGAGGAACAGTTTGAGAGTATGTTTTATAAGTGCACAGTTTATTGTTTGGCTGAATAACCTTTGAGCTGTAATGCTGCGACTGAATTATATATTTATGTCAGCTCTGGTTGCAGTGTTCAACTGTTCGCCACAGATTTTACTCAATCTGTCTCCTTCTCACCTGCAAAATCTCACCACTTTGTCTCTGTCTCTGTGCTTTTTTTCTTCTTTTATGAGTCATTTACTTATTCATATATGAAGACAAATAAGCACTTGGACACACTTAAGGCTACATGGAATGTGAATTAACCTTTTAAGAGCTTTTACATGTCATTTTCAGTGTTGCCTTTGGTGCAGAACTATGACTGACAGGATCTTGTTTTTTCCCATCTGAGGTCATTGCTGTAGGACTTGGAATGAGCATGACAGGGATCTGGAGTGGAAGGTATGATGACAGTATTTACATGCTAATGAAAGTGAGGTTGATTTTAGAGATGTTGAATGTATTATACAAGCAGGGTTGTGATTCTGATCTGCTTTTTCATGTCCCCATGGTTGCCAGGTTTCCACTGCCAGGAAACAAGATCAAGGCACTGCCATGCTGGCAGTTGCAACTTGGCAGAGCAGAAAAAAATTAGCATGTTTATAATGTACGACAGACTTGCAAACACTGGAGGATGGTGTCTTCTACAGTTTTGGGGCAGTTTTCAAAATGAAACTTCACTGAAATCACAAACTTTGACTCCCTTCAGTATAATCCTTCCATTTTGATAATTAGCTTTCTGAAAGAGGCCATTAAAACAGCACATTATCATCACCTTTCACTGGCATGGGGGAAGTAAATTGTCATATTTGAACACAAAGTTTGAAGTGCTAATGTCCTTGTTCAGAGGACCGCTGTACTGTAACCTTGGCAGAAATTCTTTCAATCTACAAATTCATTGTCTCATTCTGATCTGCTACTGCATAATTTTCTTTAGAATTTAATGTTGCTGTTTTAGTATCAAGTCTTAGAGTTTCCTGGTGGCCGGTCCCATATTCTAATTCAACCATTTTAAGACTCTTTGCTGTTATTCCTGTAAATTTCTTGTGCTCTTCTCTGTCTACGGCTAATTATAAAAATCCGGAGTGATAAGTCTGTCACTTCAGGCTGTATATTCGTCATGGTCTCATTTATTTAGTGATTAAAGCTCAGGAGGCAAGATAAAAGCATATCACTATTACTGAGCAATAAATGGTCTGACAGGACAAACATCACAGAAAGAAATAGGGCATCCACTTCTGATTGCCAACATGATTCCCTGTATTGATTTGTTGAGGTCAGAGTCCATGTTAACGTGTCCCTGTGGCTCTATTTAATGGTTTAGACCTCCTCCCAAACGTCCTCCCTGTATTTTTGAAGCCTGCAGTTTTTCCAGTTGTCAGTTCTCTCAGGTCAGTAGACAAGATCCGTGTAATACTGAGGGTGAAGTGTATTAGTCAATCAGCAGGGAGCTGAAACACAGTGAATCAGGACTCTGAAACTCAGTCAGGTTCTTTGACTCAGCTGAGAGATCTGCATTGTAAGAAACACAAAGAAACGCGGCTGACATTTTGTTATTATGTGAGTCTTTTCTTTTATTGTGAATGAATTGCAAATGTCCCATGTTTGCAGCAGAATGAAAAACACATGAAAAAAATAAAACAAATTGGATTTCTTAACACCTGAGACAATTGTGCTCAACTCACCAAAGATTTCGATTAGTCCAAAGCTGCTGCACAGCCAAGACACACAAAGCAACATTTCAATCAACATTTCATTGTTTGACATTTCATTTTTTGCAGTCTGCAGTAAAAAAAAAACACAAAAAAAAACTCTTCTGTTAAACCTGCAGATGGATGAAAATATTAAGAAAAATGGTCCAGGAGTCACTGAATAGTTTGGTTTTATGACACAAATCGATAAAAATCTTGTCTTTTTACAAGGTCAGAATTGCTCTTAATACCTTGTTCATTTATGATATAGGAGCTTATCAATCCTCAGTGAAATTTGTATATTTATTAAATGACATTTATAGATTGATTATAGAAGTAGAGGCTGTGTATGAAAAGAATATAGCCTCTAACTTCCCTTCGTCTTTGTGGCTTTGAAGAAAATATAATCTCATTTAAAGTCCCACCAGTCTCAGTCACGCAGGTTAAATTGTTTGGAAATGCTGACATGAGCCGCATCGCGTCACCTTCATTTGTCCTGCTGCTGCTGAAGAAGGCCTTCAGCACCACGGACAGCGCCGACGCATCAGCACCAAGGACGGCGCCGAAGCGCAACTTCCACCTCACACACGATTTCCATGAGAATTAGAGACTCGACATAACGACTTGGTATCTAGGTTGATCTCATTTTCCCACGAACTTTACAGGAAATCTGTTCAGACCGATTAGAGCCGCTCGCAGTGCTGGGTGAAACGCTCACTTGTGTTGTCGTTACTTTCAACTCCCAGCAGTAACAGTCTAGTTTTGAACCACACTGTTACCCCCTTCTCCCCCTTGGCACTGTGCGGGAGCGGAATAAACTGGGCGGTTAAATAAGTTGCTGTAGCCACTTTTAATTATAAGAGAGCAGCAGCAGCAGCAACAGCGCGGGAGACACAAACCTCTGGGCTGAGAGTGCAGCTGAGCTGCTGCGGTCTGGGAGGGGAAAACAGAAGCTTCACATAGGCTATTATATAATTAGTGTACGGGATGTAAATTGGATTGTGGTGGGATGTGTTAATCAGAGGCAGACAGCGAAAAACACAGCCAGGCGGATCAGGAGATAACAGGAGGGGAGAGGGCGTGTAAATACAGTGGCGTTAGAGAGGTTTGGGTGGAGGAAGGTGCCTTACCCACGAAGGAAACATTATAAAATGCTGAGATTTTAGAATTGGGGGGTGGGGGGATTAGACACACTGCATCATTTAAGTGCTGCGGCTGATGTCACTTCCTAAGCACCATAATTGGTCATAAATGACTCTTAAAGCTGTGAAGAATGGCTAAGTAAAGACACACACGGACACACACTTCCCCACGGGAGATGCCTTTGGCTTCTCGGATCCACTGAAACCTTAATTGCTCGGACCTCACGTCCTCTCTCTCTCTCTCTCTCTCACTCTGTCTCTCACTCTCTCTCTCTCTCTCTCTCTCTCTCTCTCTCTCACCTGCGAAGGCGGCAGCTCCCACTGAGCGCCACGGCGTCGCATATTTACCGCTCACCTAAACACAGTCTCACCTCTGCTGCTCTGGTCCCCATGTGGCCCCTCCCTTACCGGACTGGACCGATAAATGGGTTAACTCTGTCACCGGGGGTAGCTGAGATAAACGCACCGGGAGCGACGGGAGATCCCTTCCCATCTCTCCGCTGTTTGACGGATCTGCGCTCAGGTTTTCACTGGACATCCCCCTCTCTTCTCTGCGGGTTTAATGCGAGACAGTAAATTGAATTTAAATCGTGATTTTTCATTTTATAAGAGGCAACCGGCAACAGCAGCACGACCAGTTCTTAGTCCCAGACCCGTGGGCGGCTGGGTGGCGTTCGTCTGGGCGAGCTGATAGGACGAAGGTTTGGCACTCTACACCGCTTCATCCCAACAACACCCCAAATTGTCAAGACATGGCGATGAGAAGTGAGATGTAGAAAACGGATGGGAGGCCATTCATGTGGATCTGGGCTTCAGCTAAAACGGACATAATCTCCATCCTCCTCCTCGCCCTCACCTAACCAGTTGATATTTTTCAGATAACTGTCTAAAAAGTGTGGAGCACATGACACGCTGGTGAATCCCCGAGGCAGGTCCAACACACAGACTGAATGAGTCCATCTCTGGCTGTCGGACGGACTCCTCAAGAGCACAGGACGGATGCAAACAGACTAAACACATCTTGGCAATTCAAAACACCCTCAGCATCTCCGCCAGCGGTGTTCTAACCGAGCGGGGTGAATCTCACACCGGGGGACCAGTCGTTTCACAGGCAGGTAGGCTCTAACCCCGTATGTTAATGAGTGTGTCACCTCTGGGTCGGTGTTAAAGGTGATAAAGGTGATTACCGTGACCGACCGCCCATGCGTCAGTCCCGCGGATGGCCGCAGAGCCGCGCACGCGGCTGCACCTGTTGTAATCTGTGTAAATGTGCCGAGTGCGCTTGTGCGTGTACGCGTGTGTAACCAGATCAGTACGTGTGGACAGTCCGTGTTGTTTAAATGGCTGAATTCATATTGATATTTGTACGTACTATTCGACTGTTTCAGCTGCTTCTGAAAATCTTTCCAGCTGCTAATGTGTGTCGCGTGCGTCAGTGCGCGCCGCGTGGGTTTGATCGGTGTGATGAGGTGATTATAGGTCCATCACACACCCCATAAGTGTAATTATAATATAATTGTCCCCGCACGCAGCGGGATGTGAAGCGCTCAGTCACACTATACATCATGCTCTGTGGCTTCATCAGCTGTTCTCTTCATTCAGGCTGCAGCAGCTCACATTTTGCTTCTGATAAATGGGGACTAGCTGTCGCACAATTGTATTCATTCTCTTTGCCAGATGCTCTAAAACTCCACAGTCATAAAGCATGATGGTCAAATCTGTCACTTGCCTCACGCACATTCATCATCTGACATCGTGGAGGAGACCTGAATTGGTTGTAAACGGATGGATGGTCTTAGAGTCCGTGCGTGGCAATGGGCGGTGGGGCTGCGAGTGTGTGTGTTTTTATTTTTTTTTTAATTTTCCGTCACCCTGTTCTCTGTGCAATGAGGGTGACATGTAGCAGCAGCAGGATACTTCAGTCCAGCTGTGCCCCCTCTGCTGCAGATGCGCGCAGCAGGGCGGAACCATCATAGGTATCCAACTGTTTTCCCATCCGGTGGCACTCTTTTACCGTCCAACAAGCCTCGTGCCACCTGACGGAAGATCAAGGACGTGCTCATCACATCTGCCCGCGCTGATGGAGAAGCACCAGAGCTCTTAAACTGGCGCAGCTGGGTTCATAGCGGGTTGGATGACCCAGGTTGACCTCCTGCTGAGGAGACCTTAAGCAACAAGATGGGCGGCCCGTGCAGCGCCTCTGCTGAGGAAATTTACAGTATTTATTTATATTAATATTTACAGAACAGCCCTGATGGGTGACAGAGCAGGGATCACAGCTGTGTGCAGGCTGCCAGTCTCTGCCCAGGTGACTTCAGTGTGACTCTGGGCAGAAACAAGAAATCAGTCATTAAGGAGCCTTTTTATTGATGGCTGCCTGTTGAGGTGCATGTGCTTTGAACCTTAATAAATCCATTTTCTTTGTGATCTATTAGACAAATCAGAGTTGTAGTTTACCTTTATCCAACACTGGTGCTTGAATTGATCTACTGTGGTGTCTCATTATTTTTTGGCAGGCAGCAGGAACCTTGTCTTCAAAACTAGAGAAGACATGAAGAGCTAACTGACATTTTTGTGGCTTAAAGTAAAAAGAGAATTGTGTGATTTGATTTATTTTGAAGTCCACTTGGCCAGATAACAGATTTCAAGCACACCAGAGAGTCCTTGGATGAAGTTAAATCACACAGTTTTGGATATCTAATGGATGGCTGCTGGTTACAGCAGTAGTAACAACCTGATTCCTCTGATCTGGTGGAAAAGCCTTGATTGTGTAAAATCGACTGTTGTGTCTATGCTCTTTGTGATGGCAGCATTGTTCGTGTGCTGTTGGGCAAAATACTGTTGTGACCCCTCAGCTCTTTGCTGCCATTCTGCTAATGCATGTCTGCCCATGGGGACAGAGGGAGGTGAGGAAAAAACACAGTTCCCCTTTTATCCCCATCGCCAGGTTTTGGCTCAGTCTCAGTTGCTCTTCTCCCTTCATCTCAGCCTCTTCTCTGCTGTCTGAGCTTAAATTCGTTCTGATCACCATGCTGCAGACTTGAAACTGGGCTCCCTGCGGGACAGGTGACCTCACAGTTCAAACACTGTAGTCAAGCCCACTTTCATTTGCCCCTTTCATCCCCTTACCCCCCCCCCCCCCCCCCCCCCCCTCACCTTTTTGTTGGTTGTTCACTCTTCCTGCACTCAGCCAGACGGTGAGGCTTATCAGATGGAGGTTTTCTGCTGAAGCTTGTCCTTGTCAGCTCTCATGTCCATCTCTCTGACAACAGTCTGTTTTCATGAGTAGAAAACCCACAATCCAAAAATATATGGCAGAATAATAGCGAGTGAGACAGCGAGAGAGGTTGGAAAAAAAGAGAACGAATCAGTGTGTGACTGAGTTTGATGTATGTGTGTCTCCCTGTTTTTGCCATGAGTGAGTGGGTGTTTCTATCAGGGGAACAATTGTGAGAGCAGATGGACTGTTAAAATACATTCTCATATTAATTTCACATCATATGTCTTATTAATTTGACTGTTGATTAAATAATGTCTGGATCCTGTTGAATTTGTGGAGTTGGAGAGTTCAGGGATTGCTGCCTGTCTTGGCTTATTGAGCAGATTTTTCATTGGGAATCGTTCATTTCTTTCTTAAATATACACCTGTAAATACACAAAATATCACTGATACATACTGACAGGATATATATACATTATACTGCAAAATGATTCTCTGCTGCTCAGCCATCCCATCATCACCACACAATGGACAAAACAATATATGCATACATGTTCCACCATCTACACATATATAAACCCATCTTACAAATATACATGCAGTAATACACCAATAGGAACATAGACAGCCATGTTAATTCAACAATTTGTAGTTTTTGCAGAAATACACCCTGCTAGAATAAACCTTCTATGAGTTATGTACATGTATGCATAGATAAATATTATGCATTATGCACAGCTGGCCAATCAGTGTGAAGTGGGTGTCACAGGCTTTCCAAAGCTGTTTGAACAGCTCACAGGCAGTTCTGTTGGCAGCTTAACTTAGCAACCTATGCAACAACATTTTTATGGATTTATTCAAGTAATACATGTGTGTGTCACAACCTAAAGTTGCTAACATTAACCACCATAAGCTCATGGCAAAACAAGTTAAGTTCTAGTAGCAGAGTGTTTATAAATTCAGCTTTTCATTAATAAGAGGAAAAATGTAAAATTTCTTCTTTGACTGTAAGGCACATTGAGAGATTAGCTAGATCACAAATATTAAATTTGAAATCATTTATTCAGTCCTGTGAGGATAGTAATTGAACAGTGATCTAACAGTGGCAGGCAGGCTTTTGCATTTGCAGAACAGATACTTGAAGTGCAGGTGGGACAAGAGCAGCAGCAGAAGCAGATGGACGAAGAATGCATTTCCTCAGAGCTCACAAACTGTATGCACATATGCACCATTCTGCATGTGCACTGCTTGCTCTCGCAGCCATTTTCACACCTGCTGTCCACTACAAATCATCAGAGCAGACTTGCATCTACTGTATCCCATAGCTCTTAGCCTTTTACACTGTCTTTGTCTATAACTCTGTGTTCTTTTCCTCCCTTGGCTCAGATTCCTCGACCCACAAAGGATTTAAGTATCAAATAACAGTGAGGAGTGGAGAGTGGTTGTTTATACCTCAACCAGGTTTCCTGTGACAGAGACATCTTCAAATCTGTCTATTTCTGCCAGTGTCCTGCTCATGAAATAGGCTACTCTTGAGAGCACTATTTCTTCCACTCCCCCTATCTTTCTTTCCCTCCTTCACCTCAGTTCAGTTTAGTGTGTACTATTGGCAGGAAGAATGCATGAAGCATATTGCTGAAGTGTCAAAATATTACACTGGAGAAGCTGTGAGACAACTCTCGTGAATCAACTCAGAGAATTGTGCTGATCATACAACAGTAGGGGCAGTGGCTGCTTGATGCCCTGTCAAGCCCTGAGATCTCTTGGTGATCCACTGCTGTGGGGGCAGTGGGGATTCCCTGGTGGGACAAGAACAACAAAAGATTAACAGATCTGCCAGAAGTGGGGGAGTTGAAGAAATGATAGTGACTGACAGGACTTTAGAGCAGGACCTAAAGTAAAGGCAAGAAGTAGAAAGAATGAGAGAATGATAGTTAGAAAATGCAGTTCTTGATTGTACTCTATGATGGCAATGCTAACAATAACCAGAATTTTTTGTGACTCAATTGAATTATAATGTGATTACATAATTTGTCATTGTGATTCTGCCATGAGGAGACAGCAGTTTCTCCTCGAAATGAGCATTAGCAGAGTGGAAGGAACAATATTCCCTACACAGGAGCTTGTGTTTCTAAAAAGGGCTCATGACCAGGGTTTTAATGCACACACACATCCTTTCTGCCTCTAGTTTTCTCATTCTGACATGCACGCACACTCAAAGTTTATTTAGACTCCGTGTGCTCTACAGGGAGAAGATGCCATTCCACCATGTGCGGGCGGGCCTGCTCTATCCAGACAACTACCTGAGCAGCTCCCTGACAGAGGGCAGCGAAGCTTTCCAGCTCACCAGCATCTCCACAGAAGAGCTGGGGGGTGAGTAGGCCGAGTGGGAAGGTGGGAGGTGGGGGAGCAGGGAAACATGTGAGGTACTGGCAATTAACATTTCACTACTGGAACAATGCAGTTACAATGCTTCCATTCTCCTGGGGAAAAGATTTTCCATTCAGCTATTTTGTTATTCCGTGACTGGATGCATTAATTTCCATCTATGGTATTCGGAAAATAAAATCAGTCACGGCACTCAGAATGAATCAGATCTATATGACCAGGTCTCAATTACGCCGCCAGTATACTGACATCTTAATTTAGGTTTTCAATCCAGAAATGAATACAACCAGTGCTCACAAAAACCTATTTAAACACGTAATACAGTGTACTGAGCTTTTGTTGTATCAGTGTGTGATAATACTATACTCAGCTAAATGATCTTGCAACATGGCAACAATGCTAAAATACTGTAACTCCAAAAACATACATCTGGGTCGTGATTTGAGGTTATCCTATGCCATGTTCTATTTGACTGGCTCTAAAAAACCAAAGACTTCTGCACAGCAGTCAGTGCATATGTTCCTTTGGTGGGAAAGTAACAGCTAATCCTGCTGCAGAGTGAGGACTGAGAGCATGAGAGCGAGTTTCTTACTGAAGCTGTTTGTTTGTGTTTATACATGTGGCCTATTGTAGTTTTGCTCCAGTGAGTTTTAGTATAAAGTACTTTGTACCATAAATCTTTTAATCCAATGTCCCTTGTGCACAACTCAAATCAGCCCAGTTCACTGAAACAGTTGCATAGTACACAAAACTGTTGCTGCTGCAGTGACTGAACTGTCTCATCATCACTAGTCCAGCTGGCCTCTGTTTGGCTTTTGTTTGTCAAGGGCAGCAAGAAGAGCAAAGTAGTTGAAACATATGTACTGCTATTACATAAACTCAATTTGAACTCCTGAGTTTATGATGAGGCATTAACTGGGACCTGTTTGCCACAGACCCAACACAGCCAAAGGGGCTGTTTGATGTGGATGAAATATCTGTGATATTTGCTGCCAGCATTTGAAAACTCCTAATCCGACTTCAGAGAGATGCTGAAGGTTGTTCTGGGCTCATCTGTTAGCACAGATAGAAGGCTAGTTAATCACCTCCATGTTGGTTTGCCACTATCCTCTTCTCCAGTTTTGAGGAATTTCATTGATCAGAGTAAGAACATATATAGTCCTGGAGGGTTGGCTTTGTAATACACAGCAGCACATACACACAGACACAAGCAAACACACACATGCACACAGGCATTGCACAGTAATACATCAGGAACCAGCTCATTCGTGCCCTATTGAAAATGGACTCTTCACTGTTGAGCTGCATACAAATACATTTCACTTTGTTTTGGGACACCGCACACGCACCCACATCCCCAATCGCTCACCTCCAATTTGCACTTCATGTAGAGGGAAAGAGAGGCAGCGGCACAGCGCTCAGGTCTACTTATCAGCCGTGGGGGATATTTACAGGCTTAGATGGCTGCCGCGACTGAACTTCAGCTCTCATGCAACTGACAGAGCAACGACAGACACAGGAGGCAGATCTGAGACAGCCTTTATTACACAGAAGAAAGAAGGAGCAGCATGTCAGGATGAGAATATTAATGACACACGGCCTGAGAGAAACAGAGGGAGATGAGCTTCATGTAAAATTCATTGTTTAAGTTAGGAAAAGGATTAGTCTTGGGAAAATTTTGATTTAAATTCCATCATGCAGCAGACTATTGCTCTTCTCATTTGTGTTTCTTCTGTAAAGATATGCACAAATGCCAGCTGAAATGACACCCTCTCCCACCCCCGAAGTGTTGAGATCCACAGAAAAATGTAGAAAAGATGTTAAATAAAGACTTGCCAAGTCTGTCCAGTCTCTTCTGTCTTAATCAAGTCGATAAATTCGACCTCTTCCCTCCCATCCAAAGCTCCGCCTCCCCCCTTCCACTTCCCCTGTGATAGCACAAACTGACTGACAGGTAATTAGCCAGAGATAGGCCAGGGTCTTTAGTAAGAATGTCCTCAAGAGGTCTGAGTAATTCTGCTGCATGAACAGATAGACGCCTCGTGAGCTGTGTGTGTGTGTGTGTGTGTGTGTGTGTGTGTGTGTGTGTTTACTTACAAGTTTCAAGTTCGAAGGAAGCTTTTTATGTGGGAGGAGAGAGTCGGAAATGTTCTTGGCTGTGCCGGTGGTGATCGTACTGTGTGGAGGGACTGGGGCAGGCCCTGTGGGGTTTGTAAAATGTAATAGGTGTATAACAGCGTAATAGCAAATAGGAAAGAGCCAGATGGGAAGAGGGAGAGCACGAGATTATTCTCACCTTGATTTGTCTATGAGAAATCAGTTCCAGTTCATAGGAAAGCCTCATAGCAGCACTGGGGAAACACCATTTAGCATCATCTGGAAACCTGCTCAAATGTGTTAAACATTTGCTTCATCTCATAGATTTCTCCATCTCGCTTACACCATCTGATAGCTCACTGTTACATTTTAACAGGCTGAAGACACGAGTGTAATACTGAGTAAGTTTTTACACAGTTTTTTTTTGTGGTTGCAAGTTGTTAAAAACCTCCAAATCCTCCAACCTAAACAGCAGGTAGGCCATTTGTCATTGCCCTTCAAATCGATACAGATGAATTTTTTCTGATCTGGTGCCCCTATTGTCACAACACCATTGTTATGGTAACAAATGAGTCCTGTAACTCTGATCTGTGACCACTATGGTTACATTTTGGTTAGTGCAAGGCACATAACCTGCATTAAATCAACATCAGGCACTAATTGTCTGTGGATTTGTCTCTATAACCAACTTCTTTAAACATACATAGTTATGTACATTAAAATATTAATTATAACCACACTGGGTTAGTGAATAATTGTGCACACAATTTATGTGCTCCTTTTTCCTTTGCTCCTCAAAGACAAGAGTCATTGTTCACACAACCATAAGAACTCCCTGTCAAGAAAATGTAAACAAATGTCATTTGAAGCCTATAAAGAAGCAACTAGAGCTGCTGTTGTTCAATCTCGCTAAAATCTGTCGTATAACAAGCAAGAAAACAAATGTCAGAGTTATTGCACTTGTGTATTAAAGTTGACTCACACTAACATGATAAATGTTTCTCAACATCTCAAATACCAAATCAAATAAATAAAATAGGGAAACATGCCAAATGCACGAAGAGAAAAGAGAAAAGACCAAGAAGATTATTATGTTTTTAAAGTGAAGATTAAACAAATATTTTCATCAGAAGAAGAGGAGAATAATGCAGGAAATAAAGGAGAAGTGTCAGAAAGCAAGGAGGAGGACACAGACAGAAATGTACAGTGATATGTTGTGTACTTGTCATACAGAGATCCGTGAGGCGTTTCGTGTTTTGGATCGTGATGGGAATGGTTTCATCTCCAAACAGGAGCTGGGCATGGCCATGCGCTCCCTGGGTTACATGCCCAGCGAGGTGGAGCTGGCCATCATCATGCAGAGACTGGACATGGATGGTGAGGTGTTACATGTAGACACACACATGGGTGCATGCATGGAGAACCTTAACATATATAGAAACCTGTGTTGGAGTTTCTAATATAAATAAAAATATTTATAACCTGTATAACATTTGATATTTAGTCGTGGCCAAGCTTGAAGAAGAATATTTTCCATACAGCGAGAGCCAGCTGTGTGAATATTTCTGTGTTGATTTTTTTTTTATTTGATGTAACTGTAAAATATTGCCAGACATTACAGAACTTAATGCCTGTTTTGCTTCCTTGAGGTTGAATGGGATTCTGAGTTACAGCTTCTTTCAAAATGTTCCTCCAAAAATGAGCAGCAGGTGGCCAATTTCCCTGGAGACAATAAAGTGAGGACCTGTCTTCTCCTGCTCCTTAAACTCCTTAAACTCTAGCTCTGCTTGTAAATTCACAGAGGACTGCAATTACTTTTAAGCAGTCCCTGCATCACAAACAAGACAGTCAATCTTTCAACTGGGTGTTATCTGCCTGCACTTCAATCCACAGCTCACAGTAAATATCAAAGGTAATAGCTAAAATCCATGAGTAGGCCATGAGTAGTCTGAAAATCAGAGAGCTCAGCGGCAATTTTCTCTAAAGAGAGACAGTATCTCTCTCCAAATCCTCTCGCTCTGACTTCTATTCTCTTGATGTCATCACTAATAAAGCACTGAAAGCATTCACTGGCACAATTAATTTAAAAATGTCAATTTTTATCAGCTATTAGACAACCTGCAAAGTCCTTCAGCTGATTAATTTTATGTTTATGTAAATCCTCCTTTAGAAAATCCTAATCCGCTGATCTCTGGCTCTGTCTTCTTCCTCTTTCTTCAGGTTTTAGACAAAATAGAACATCACATCAAGTTAATAATAGCTGAATGATGGACTGCAGTCAAGTTTTAGAACAGAAAACTGATGCTTTTTGATCCTAATAATATCCTTTAATACAGGACAGTGCAGCGTGTTATAAATCTGTAATTGCTGAGTAATTTCTTACAATTTTTCTAAAGTGTCCTTGAAAGAACAGGGTAATTTGGCACTAATTCATCAAATTGTGCGCTTGAGTGTACACACATTTTTTGAATTTGGCACGTTCAGCTGACCTGCTGTGCACCAACTAAAAGTCTCTCTCGGTTACACTGCAGGTAATTAGAATTCGTTTATTTTAAGTGTATCAACTGAATGCGAACTGATTTTCCCTTTAATTAATACCAACTTCCAGAGTCTATTCAAGAGAACTTCTAAGAAATTACAGACCCATAAAATTAAGTGTTATACAAAATTAGATTAGGACTTTGGCTAAGACTGTAAACGTTTATTGAAATGGTAAAATGAATATGGGCAGTATATAGTATAGTGAGTCTATGCAGTAACTCAGTTTGTAAGACACGCTGATGTGGAGATGTTCACCGAGTATTAATTCCACGGGACGTTGGCTGTTGATTGCAATCTCTAGCAATGTGCAGCAGTAGAATACATAATGGCAACTCTTACAGGTTGTGTCCTTTGAATGTGAATATGCACAGTGAGTTTCTGCCAAACCAATCCCACATTTGCTTCTGCACGGAGACACACTCACACACATCTGCATGCACCTTTCTTGAAAGTTGAATTAGTATTGATGATGTGTGATTGTTTGTCACGGATGTGGGCACATCCATCTGTTGATCTATCTCTGGGCAGTTTTCTTTGTTTCTGCAAGCAAGTACATTTCAGCACACAATGCATTATTTAGCTCTACTCTGCCAGCCTTCTGTCTGTCTGATTCTGTCCTGGTCTGTCTTTGTGCCTGTGTGTGTGTGTGTGTGTGTGTGTGTGTGTGTGTGTGTGTGTGTGTGTGTGTGTGTGTGTGTGTGCGTGTGTGCGTGTGTGCGTGCGTGCGTGCGTGTGTGCGTGTGTGTTTGCCTGCAGGGGATGGCCAGGTGGACTTCGAGGAGTTCATGACAATACTGGGGCCCAAACTGCTGTCGTCCGACAACAGAGAAGGATTTCTGGGCAACACCATCGACAACATCTTCTGGCAGGTGAGAGACAAGGCTTCATCCTCCCAGCTGGAAAAAAAATCTGTTTCTCATCACTCACAGTCTTCATCATTTATCAGTTCCATCCTTTACACTTCTTCCTACTTACTCTGCCTCACCTGTGGCTGTGTATTTCAGCAGTCAGAGCAAGTTTTACATCCTTAAGCAAAGCCCTAGTTTCTGCAGGGAGTCTGCATAGGAACACACCTACTTAAATGCAAAAAATACACACACAAACAAACACACTCTCAGACACCAACCCCCTCCCCCACCCACATCCTCCTTCTCCTGTTCTCTGACAAAAACAGAGGGGGGGGGTTTCAGCTCTGGGCCTTGAAGGAAAAAAGACCTGCTGAGAATTAAATGTTTTTCTTTGAGTATGTGTATGTTTTTAGGTTTTTTAGGTTCACACATGTGTACCATTTATCACATTACCTTAATAAAGATTTCAGAGATGTATGTGGAAAGTCTGAGGTTGTGCACTTTCAAGTGTCCAAATTGAGCTCAGTGGTGATTAAAGCTGCAGCTCATCTACATGCTTTTGAACACGTTTACTTTGTTTTTGAAAATTGTTTGCAGACACAAAATTTGCTGCTCTTCAGAGGTTTTTTTATTTTTTTACCTGTTGGGTAAGACATGCGACAGTGATTAAAATGAGTGTCTGTCTGTGTGTGTGCGTGCATGGAGAGGTTGAGTGTGAAGACGGCTGGTTGAGCAGGAGACGACGGCTCTCAGGAAACTGTTCTCTGCTTTCCTTCAGTCAAATGAGAGGAAAAGCATTTAGAGGGTGACTCACTGAAATGAGGAGGTTTGTGTGTGTGTGTGTGTGTGTGTGTGTGTGTGTGTGTGTGTGTGTGTGTGTGTGTGTGTGTGGGTGTGTGTGTGTGTGTGTGTGTGTGTGTGTGTGTGTGTTTGTTTCAGGTTACAAACACACACCGGGCCACATTTACATAGACGTTATTCATCCAAGATTTCATTGGGCAATAAATTTTTAAAATATAATTTAAAAAAAACACAACCATATATCCCACTGACACCTCAGAAAACCAAAGAGATTGTCAAATTTTGCTAATTTTAATATCAGGATGATTTCTTATTGGAATTGTGTGAAATAAAACACCTTTTTTTTAAATAAGACACATTGCATCTGTGACAGAGAGATGGAGCAAGGCGGACTACAGTGTGCCAGCCAGCGAGGATGAAAGAGGTGAGAGAATAGAGAGGCGAGCTGGGCAATATGTGTGTGGGGTGGTGGTGGTGGTGGTGTTGGGGGGGGTTGCCCCACATAAAGATACAGGAATATAAAGAAAGACCACAAAGGAAGAGAGTGGGAGAAAATGAACGAAGACAGTACAAGAGGGTGTGATTCATGAAGGTCGCAGACAGTGTCTCAGTGCGTCTCAGGGGTGATTTAAATTGTTCACCTCCCACAAAGAGAAACAGACCAAGAAAAAACAGGAAAGAAAGAGATGGAAAAATGAGAAACGGAAGAGGAGAGAAGCAGGAGAGGAGAAATCAGAAATGAAAGCAGAGGGTGAAAAAATACAGGAGGAGGAGGAGGAAGAGGAAGGGAATGAAACGGTGGGAGGAAGTGTGTCTCTGAGGACTGTGAGAGCGGCACTTTGTGTGTATCTGTTTATATTTCACAGACCTCAGAGGGAGACGGGAGACGAGGGAGAGTCATTGTGTTGAAAAAAGAGATAGAAGAGAAGGAGGCACATCACTGTGGGCCATAATGACTCAGTTCAGATAATATCCTCGAACAGTGAGATGTAAAATGATTGACTTCGTTGGGGAGGCGGGTGTTTGGGTTGGCATGTTTCCTCTGCATTTACATTTTCCTCTCTCTGCGTTTGTGTCTATAGCTTGAATAAATGGTGATTTTATTGAAATATCTGAGAAACATTTGTTTTTCTGTTTACAGTGCAGACACTGTAGCATGGTTTGGGTAAAACCTCATCTGATTTGAAAATCTCCTGACAGAAGGTACCACTTCTCTACTGTAGGCCAGCTTTTCATAAAGGGAGCTCATTTCCAGCTTGAGCAACAGCAACTATTTTCAACCAACAGTGTTTAGTGTTTGTGCTGAACTTGGGATATTTTATCTTCTTCCAACAGCTGTAAGATGTTATTGGCTGCGGTCAGCTTTACATTACATTGATTCAGATGCTTTTTATCCCGAGTGGCCCATGAATTATTCCTGCAAATGTCAGAAGCCGGTGTAAGGTTCAACGACACTTGAGCAGCATGTAGAGTGGAGGAATCAGAGCTGATTAATGGCTGCCTGCTCTGGCACCTGAGCTAGTGCCACCACACGCCAAAGCACGTCTTTGTACCACAATTTATATTGATTATTTGAAGAGCCCCTTCAGAAATGTTCAAAACTAGATTAAAAAATACTGTCCTGAATAATGGTTTGCATGTGATAAGGTTTTCAGTTTTAAAAAACTTTAGTTACTTGGTTAGAAATTCTTGAAAGGACACCAACATCTCCTTCCACACTGAAAAATCCTGAATGTTGCTTTTTTAATTTCAAAAGTTGAACTCCTGGATATAGGATTTCTATTTTAATGTATGTGCAACTCCTCAAGTTTCCACTTTACATTTTGTAGGTTTCCTGTTGGAATAGGATTGACTTTTAAAAAGTTATGATGTTATAAATCGCTCTTACAGGTACATGCCTTTAACCCAGACTTTAAGTGAGCACAGATAAACTTTTTACTTGGAATTTTAAAACAGCCTTGGAGGGTCAGACTCATTATTCTGTACAGGCTCAAACGGGGGGGATTTTAAAGTGTAATTTACAATCCCCTGAAAACGATTATCGGTTTAGTGGTATTTGGTTTGGTGATTGGCCGACTGTCAACCTATCACACAGGTGTAACCCAAGACCTCGTCCTGGCTACAGGTGCAGCAAAGGACACTTCTGACCACACCCAACAGGCCTGAGAGTGAAAGAGTGCTTTTCAGCCTGGTGTTATTGTAATCTTATATTAATGTTACATCTCGTCATCTTAAAAAACATAGCCTTTAGTTGGTTACACAGTTCATTTAAGGCAACAAAAACTATTTGTCCAAAAGGAATAGTTAGATATTGCCAGACTCATCTGTGGCTGGGCAACCTCACGGTGCCAGACAGAAAATTCACTTATTGACTTTCTGGCTAAGAGTAAGATGAGAAGATCTAATCATTGGTCTCATGTTTGCACAGCAAAAACAAAGTTACTGCCAGCATCTAGGCTTAATATAAAGACTGGAATAAAGGAAACCGCTAGCTCAGCTACAGGTACAAAATAAATAAATAAATAAAGGGTTTCCTGATTTTTTTGTGTGAAAGTCAATGTTAGAATTTTTTTTGGGGGAGGTTTTAGATATATAATCCATCAAACTGAACATTCTGTACAAATTTCTGTCAAAAGTTACACCATAAAGTCAAGTTACCTGTAGTTTTTTTAGCTTGGTCAGTATTTTCAGAAACTGAAAAAGAGATTGGAGGAAACAGAATGAAGTTGGCAGGCTGCCATCTACATCTGCTGAGACTGTCTTCAGTGTTCATGCTGATGACCACTGGTGCCAAATGTAGAGTCACTTAAAAAACATTGTGTGTCTCTGTTACATAATAGGTGCCATTTGGTGGGTGGATTCATCCAAATCAGTGCAATCATGTGCATCAGGAGCACAATTGTTTAACAGCGTTGCCTAAAAAGTGACCAGGACAGGGCCTTTTCTCTTCCAGCACCTTCGCCTGCAGAACGTTTTCCTTCAGATTAACAACATGTTCATATCGGAGCAGTCTTTAATTCCACCACTTTACAATTGTGGCTGATTCTGTTTGTTAGGATCTAATTAATCTGCTATTGATTTGTCATTGGCTGTAGCCTTTGTTTTTATTTTGAAAAATAACTTACCTGCAGTTTTACTCTTGACTTGTCTCCCTTTGAGCGCGCGCGCGTGTGTGTGTGCGTGCGTGCGTGCGTGTGTGTGTGCGTGCACGTGTGCTTGTGTGCATGCACAAACTGTACAAGACACATGTGTACATCTTTGTGTATAGATATTTTTTTGTTGCTTAAAGCACTTTGGAACAAATGTGGCTTAATGTCAAAGCAAAAGACAGAAACTTCACTTGAACTTGGAGGTGTTGCCTAAGTCTGACAGGACAGCTGCAATACTGAAAAATTGGAGGGAAAGAGCACAGAACGAGACACAATACCTCCAGGTTGTCACTCTGGGTGACTTTTTAGAGGAGGGTCAGAAGACAAAGTAGGTGGACGACTGACGAAACAAGTTTGTGCGGTTTGAGGGCAGGCAGGATTAGATGGGAAGGACGATGTCTACGCCTGTTCCTCTGATTGATGTGGTCTGGGCTCCTTCAGGGTGTCACCGGTCATTGCTCACGATCCCCTGCTGTTTTCACAAAAACACACACACACACAGATACACACACATCCCATATTTGAGGCTATTCAGTGAAAAAGAAAATGCTCTGACAAGTAAACTTTAATGTCTTGATCACTTCTGTGTATGTTTGTGTGGATGTCGATGTCCTTCAGAGACATGCAGGCTGAAGGAGAAATCACTCTGTTGGTTTAGCAGCAGCTCCACTGTGAGTGTCCCCCCTCAGACAGACAGACAGGAACACTGTATGTTCTCTGTGCTCCTGCCCTGAGCTGTCACGCTGTCTGTCCTGCAGCTGCAGTCCAAAGAGCTGGTTCTTCATTTCCCTGCACCCGTTCAAAGCAGAGACAACTCTGGCAATAAGGAAAGCAGAATTTATCCAGCTTTGGTTCTCCAGTTGCTGCTGCCACTCCCTGATTGGCTGCCATGGAGCACCTGCAGTTGTCTATACAAACATTACTGCTTGAAAAAACATCAGAATATATTATTAACTGAGATTATGTTTAGTGTCTAGTAGGCTCTAGTAGGCGAGTGTTGATGTAGGTTAGTGTGTGTGAGTGAGAGGAAGATGAGGCAGAAATAAAAAAGCAGACAGAAAATAAGCAGTTTAGTGTGTGTGTGTGTGTGTGTGTGTGTGTGTGTGTGTGTGTCTGTGTGTCTGTGTCTGTATATCTTTCCACTTCCATGTTTCCTTAATTGCAGTGTAAATCACCAGGAATGGTTAGATTGAAATCAATACTCATTTGCAGATCATTTTGGTTGCACAGAGAAGCAGACATGCAAATTGCATGAAGAACAAACTGAGTGTCTGAGGTCATACATAAATTGTGTGTTTCTTATCATGTGGGCATCCGTTGCAAGATGATCTGGGTTACATTTAATTTATTTAGCAAAATGTTTTCTACGAACAATAGCTAAACTATCTTAGCATAGACTGCAAAAGGTAAAAATAATTCACCTGTCATTACTTATAAACTTTACTAACTAACCTGCTATGTTTCTATAAATTGTAACAATAACACATTGTGGATTTATGGAAAGTTATATGTGAAACTATTTCTGAGCTGTGAGCAGTGACTTTCTGAAATCTCTGCTGGTTGTCTGCCAGTCTCATGGTGACGACAAGACTCCAGGCAGCCACTGTACCTGGCCAAGAAATAGCTCCACAAAACTCTCAATAAAATCACAATTTGACGTGTTAACATTTTGATCTGATGTCTTAATTTGAAAGTTTTACAACGCTGGACAGAGCCTGACTAACCTGTCTCTCCCTGATTCAAGCCTATGTTAACAGCTCATCTAACCGCCTCCTGGATGCTGTTTTATATTTCATGGATAGATACAGTATGAGATTGGCATCATTCACCTTAGCTAATTCTCCACAAGAAAGCAAATAAGCATGTTTCCAATTATGTCAAACTATTCCCTCAATGAATAGATAAACATCAAGCCTGGCCAGGCATTAGCTGCCAGGTTGGATGGTTATATTTTGCACAGTACCTCTGTAAATGCTCAATAGCCAGTAATATTACAATTTATAGCCTCTCATTTCCTTTGGTAAATAATATCTGTTGTTTTCCCCAAGCTGGTTGGGCATTAAAGATGCTTTTTTTAGCCTTTACCATCAAGGCAATAAAGCAAAAACAGGACTATCATCTCCTCGTTAAAATGAGCATCACGTCTTCGTCATCACATCTTGTTTACTCACTTTTCTATGAGCTCATCATACTTTCCTATTGTCCCATCTTACAGTGTCTCGCTCGTCTCTCTATCAATCCCTTCTTTCCTTTCTCGTTGCATCGCCTGGCTCAGCATGTCCATCTGTTTTGCTAAACCAAGTGATGATTGTATTTGAGGCAGTGAAAGAAAAACTCTAGACATAGATGCTGTGTGTGTATGTGCATTTATGGACTATAGTGGGGATCTGGTGGGGGGACAGGAAGGTGGTGACGTCTTGCAGGGGCAGATGGGGAACAGGACAGATGCTAAGATTCACACTTCAACTCAATGATTCGTCAGAGCTTCTTAAATTATTTTAATGATGAACATACAGACCACCAGAGAATACCACTGCCTGCACTGAATTATCCAATTAATCTATGGTGCTTCAGAACAGGTATCCACATATAAATGCAGACACATGGGTTTGCATACTGATTCAGTCACCCAAAAATAGCACCAGTGATACATAGGCAAATATGCTGCAATTACAACTGACACCTTTCTCACTTACAGCACATACTGTACCCTGTACATTAAATTCGAAATTCTATTCGTACAGGCCATAATTTTTACATTTCATGCTTTATTTTTATCGTCTATGTTTATCTGCCCTCAGAAAGCCAGTTTGTGGGTGACTGTGTGTCTGCATTGATTGCTGTGTGTCCCTGCAGTTTGACATGCAGCAGCTGTCTCTGGATGAGCTGAAGCAGGTGCTGTTCCACGCCTTCCGGGACCACCTGACAATGAAGGACATAGAGAACATCATCATCACTGAGGAAGAGAGCCTCAATGAAACCTCAGGGAACTGCCCTGAGTATGAGGGAGGTGAGGAAGTTGTTCTCAAGGAAACTTTGGAGTTATAAATACCTGTACTTACAAATAGGAAATTTTGTACTGTAATTCTTATGGTATTTTATTCAGTTATCTATATACAAAACCTGTTCATAACATGAATCCATGTTTTACTAATAATACACTTATTTGCTGAGAATTAGATGAGGGATCAGGACCATCCTTATGTCTGTGCACTGTATATGGCAAAGCAATTGACTTAACTTTGCATAAAGACTAGAAACAGGGCTCTTAGTTAATTCCCACATCTCTAATTTGTTTAGAAATTCAAATAGGTCTGGTATTGACTGTTTGTGGCGTTAAAGACCCATCACAGTAAGAATGGGGATGTCATCTTCTCAGCTAGATACTTAATTACATACATGAGATGAGATGTGCTGAGATTGACCTTAGCTATAGCTGTAGGTTAAATTAATAATAACAACTGAAACTTACATATTTCTTCAGTTGGCCTGCTCAACTTCAGATACAGATACATGATGCGATATTGATTGGTTAGGTAGAAACAAGAACCCAGCTGAACAAATGGACCAAAGCAAAATGACAGTTCAGTCTGTTATTGGTCTAGGAGCAAATAATTAACCTGACTCCCTGTAACATACATACATATTACATACACATAGACTACCTTTCAATAGCACTGCTTCTTTCTTGTTTGTTTCATTTACTACAAACTGTGGCTTATTAACATCCTGAAGCCTTTTCTGTAGACTCATGCAAACAATTATAGCAATTATCCCGCCGTAAAAATCTCATATTAAGGATTAAAAAATATGTTAACTAGCGAACCTTAGAGCTCTTAGCTCTTTCCACTTGCATCCTGTATTTTTGCTAAGCTAACTGCATCCTGGCTCCATACTTCCTGCACTGCTGGGATTTGAATGGAGATATGCAACTAACTCAGAAGCAAAATGTCAAACTAAAAGCTAATTTATAGATGGATTGACATTCCCAAATCTATCGCTGTTTCCAGAGATACATCTGGAGAAAACCTGTTCTAAAATCTTTGTTGAGTTAGAATAAAGTGGAAAAGAATAACACTTTGAACATTCACACTTTTAAATGACTTTCTAAGTCCTGCTTGTCAAAATTCAGGGTGAAATCCTTAATTTTTATTCTTCTGCTGTGCTGTACCAACATGAATATCCAACACAGAGTGTTCATCTGTAAGATGTTGATCCTGAGAGGAAAGGTCAAAAATACTGGGATGTATTCACAACAACATAGGTCATATTTAAATTATAAAATCGATTAATCCCAAGGTCAGGGAGGAGAGGGTTGATGTGTTGGTAATGCTGATGCACCCAAGTGAAACAGAAAGCAGAGACATAAGACAGGTTTCTTCAAGGAAAATGAAGCTCCTATATTAGTTATGGTAAGGAACTAGATTTTGCCTTTCTCCAGTGAAACAGTCACAGTAGGAAAATGGTGACAATGGAACAAACATGCTAGAAAACTAGGAAAGTCTTAATGAACCCATTGGGTACTGGTCTACATTCTCATGAAGCTCTAAAACGAGGCAGCTAGGAGAAAATGGAGAAATGTAGCAGAGAAGGGACAGTGAAGGAGGAGATAAGAGGCTAAGGAAGGGATCAGGGAACTGCTGGCTTGGCACTCTTTTTGACAGGTTTCTAGTGTTGAGGGAATCATGTGACATAGAATTAGGGACAGGAAAAAGAATATAAAGATGTAGAAAAAGGAGAAGCAGGCAGGGGTAGGACAAAGAAATACAGAAGCAATATGAGGCGTCTCTTGTAGACATCAACAGTATGCCTCCCCACATTTAACCCGCTTCCCTCATCCTCAGCTTCCCTCTTTCATGCCTGCTTCCTTTCCATCGTCTGCCTGTCCAGTGGGACTTCAGCGCCTTTCATAATTCGTTTTAGATCCCCGACTCAGAGCTCTGACTTGATTTATTGATGTGGTGTGTGATTCTAACAAACTGAGATGTGGGCTGACAGAGAGGAAACTTTTGGTTGTTGCTTTTGCTGCAAGGCCTGTTGGAGGACACATCTGTCTCTGCTCCTCATCTTCTTTCTGTCTCCAGAGAGTATGTCTTCGAGGTGAAAGAGGCTTTTCAGTCCAAACAGACAGCAGAGCAGAAGTTCTACCTCACTCCTCTTGTCTTTATTTTCACTGCAGCAAAGCGAGCATGGGAGTTAGTTTGTGCTTCTTATGTATTCAGGATTAACTTCCACTGGTGATTTGGGTCACAGAAATAGACTGCAGAACATGGCAGCTAGAAATGTTGCCTGCTATTTTATTCATGTTTGTGCAGGTCAGTGAACAAAGGTGCACTGAGAGAAACAGGTTAAAATTCATTCGCTATACGTGAATCTAATTTATTTTCAACAGAAGGGACTTTAAGGATTATGCTGAGTTTTTTTTTTTTTACAAGAGCATATGTTCATTCTTGATCTTGGAAACACTGTGTGACAAACCATTTTAAACTCAAAGGTCCATTTAGTTGCTGTTCCAGAGCTCTCATGTCGCTCACTCAGCTAATGGAGGTGGCTCAGGAGTCAATTTGTGAGCTTCATTTAGGCCTATGTTATAACAGCTGGTTGGATATAGGGATTCATAACCTCCATCACTGTTAAAAATGCCTTTGACATCAAATGTAAATAGTCTCCTTGTTCTTTTCTCTGGCCGTCCACTGACTCCTTTTTAATGTTGCTTATTTGCCTACAATGCCAGTGGCCTATATGACAATGTCACGGCAGTCAGCAAACTAATCCATTAACTAGTTACCAGCATATGAAAAGCACAAACTGAGAACAAAAAATGCACAGACGTGAACAAAACTTATAGTCTTCTCTTATTTCTCTTCTCTTCCGCCCTCCTTCAGTTCATCCTAAGAAGAAGAATCGGCAGACATGCGTCAGGAAGAGTCTAATCTGCGCCTTCGCTATGGCTTTCATCATCAGTGTCATGCTTATTGCAGCCAATCAGATGCTGCGTAACGGCATGGAGTAACCAATTGCACTGTGAGCATGGGGAGTGGACAGAACAGCCATGACCTCACATTTTGTCTTTGCAGCCAAAGCTGGACCAGCCACAACCCAAGCACTTCTCTAAACAATCAGTTGAGTTTTTTTTTTTTTCCTAATTTTACTTTGAACTTTCCTTGTAGAGTCAGACAATGTGAGTGAAATGAAGACAGTTATATTTGTTTTACTTTGAACATATTGCCATGTTAGGTTTCTGGACTTACTGGTCAAACATGCATAATGCATAATGACCATAATTATCAGGTTCCTTTAGGAACCTGAACTGAAAAAATTGTGTTTTTATATAAATATTGAAAATACTACAATATTTTATTTTGCTGTTTTCAAGACCAAGACCACCCTTTAAACTTGATTTTCTAATTACTGAAAATATTTATCAGGTGCTTTGAGCCATTCCTAATTTCAAAAACAAACAACAGATAATATGGACAACTGCATATTTACCCCAGAGAAGTCATGTTGAATGTGAACTGAGTGAATGTGGACACTGAATGTTGGGCACAGTAATTAATTGAATATTCAATTTTTCACATCATATATAGTCATGCATAAACATCACACTTTTTCTGAAGCAAACTTAGTCCATTAATCTGGAGGCACATTAAATCTTTATGTGTATCTACAAGGAGCACAACTCATAACTCAATGAGGGACCACATGAAAATCTTTGCTGTCCCACTATCTCTCCTCTCTCGTTGGAATCAGATTGATTGATTGGTCACTCAACATACGCATAGTGTAAGCTCAGGCTGTCTGAGAAGGATAAAAGATGGGAATGTTAACAACAAGACATCAGATCTATCCTTTGAAAGTGAAGGTTTGGTTTTTGTATAATAATGAGACTTGGGTGGGATAAATGATTTGAAGTTATGTGTCACCTGAGTATCTTATTGTAAAACTGCCCAAATGTGGTAAATATAAACCACACAGAAGCATGCCAGTATATACACTGCCATACCACATATTACTCCAGTTTCCCATGGATTTCACTGTATATATATGTATAGTACTACTTATCTTGTGTAATGTATTATTCCTCTCAACAGCAGAATGTATGAAGGGCAGAAACCTGTGAGATATATCAGGGATATACAGTAGAGCTGTGACATATTGCTGGCACAGCTGGTTTCTTGGAAAAGGTTGCATTCTAGTGGTTAAAATGAGAACTATGGATCAACGCTTGACCAAGGTGCCAAATGGAAAAAAATAACAGCACTGAATATGAGCTTTGGTGTATGTTGTGTCACGTTAGAAGGGCAGGTTGGTGTAACATTCACCATTATTAACAGCAAAACCAAGACTGTGTGTTTTTTTTTCCCCACATCCAAAATTGTGCTGTCACGCTGGTGTAAAGCTCAGGATTGGATGAGGTGCTGACAGTGACCGTTGCAGTGCCTGTGGATGTTTCTGGGGTCATAGCTATGTTTTATGGTTCAGACCAGATAGCACTACAGTTTTATAAAGCTTACTGAAATGAAAACGTTTGAGAAAGACCTTGTAGAAGTTTACAATCATACTCCTCTTTTTCTGTAGTGGAGCTGCCCGAGGTCGAACATCCCAATAACACCACAGATGAAATTTGAGGATGAAAACATTTTTTATGTGGGTGTAGTGCCGGGTGATAAGGAGCTGTTGTTGTTTATCTACTGTCACTGGCTGTAATTATATGTTCCTGTTCTGTTATCCTGTTACTTATATCCAAAATCCTCTTTGGAAACAGACAAATTATCAAGATTACCTCAGATTAAGTTTTCATCACAGACGTTTAAAGAGTCAGTTCAACACAGTTCACTACATTAAACATCATTTTTATTATTTTCTGTGTGATCATTTTCACATTCAGAAATGTAAATTACTTTACTTAATAATATCAGTTAAATCACCCAGCCCTACAGTCTGTGGATATCATCTTGGAAATAAATTTGTTGGTGTTTATTGCAAGTGATTGCAACATAATCTGCCATAACAACAAATTCCTCAGTGCTCCCTTTAGACATTGCTGGATCGGAGACTGTTTGGTTCCCATTATTACCTTGAAGCGGTAATTTGTTCTCTTGTCTATCTGGGGTGGATGACAACAAAACTAGATGTTTCAGTCAAACTAATGTGCAGCCATGTGAGTTTATACGCTGTCTGTGTTAGACAAGATATATAGAAGGCAGGAGGGAAGAGGGCTGTCTTTAAAATAAAAAATAGCTTTGTAAAATCAAGTATCACAGCAAAAATGTATTATACTGTAAATCAGTAATGCATGTTGTTGTTTAGATTTTCATGTCTTCAAAAGACAGGGAAATCAATTTATTCTTTCTTTGTGGTGGCTCAGCCTTGGTTTAAATGTAGGTATGTACGTACTACTGTCACATATTTGACTTTCCACTTTATACTGTAATAGCCATTTTTCTAGTTTCTACCAGCTATTAATCAAATCAGAGTGCAGGAGAGGGCATTTTCATAAATATGCAAATACAAGGTCACGTCGTCATCTTCATTACCATCTCTGTTTCACGTCATCCAGGGTAGAGTCTGTAGGCCTCACTAGGGATGGCTGAAATTGACACTAAATACAATTTATTGTGTCTTTGACTCACATTAGGTTTTTATGGAATGTTTTCACTGTAGTCCCGTATACACTGCTGTATATTGTATGCTACATTTATCCTCGTAAGTCAGTTTACGTCTTTGATATTCTCAGCACACTGACATTTGACCAATGGGACGTTTTTTCACCTTTGTCTATGAGCATCATGGTCCTTTTGAAACCAGCATAGACCACTTTATCTCAACAGTCCTCTAATTGTGCCATCCAGACATCCTTGCATGGCTATGTAAGGGAAACCTGTTTGAAAGACCTTTTATTAACACTTCTGAAGTTTACATTAAGCTACTGTACATCTGTGACAGGACAGAATCAGTTCATGATTTTCATGTTTTTGAAAGTTGCTTTTGAGATTTGTTTTTACCAAAACATGTTTTTACCTTGTAGATTGTATAGAGATAAACCTAAACACAGATATGTAATACAAACTTGGCATGCTGCTTAGTAAAGGAGAAAGAAAACAGCAATAGTTACCAACTGAATGGATATTTAAAAATGCAAACAAAAAGTTTCATCTGTTTAATCTAAAATATATCAATATATGTTTATGCAATAAAACCTTGTTTTGATAGAAACACAAGGCATATGTGTTCACTTGTCATAGATGTGGGGTCTGTGAGATCTGAAATAGTTCAGATTCCAAATTTTGGCTCCAAAATAAATGCATGTAGCACAACAATGAAAATGCTGTTATCTTGCAAAATAAAAATGTAATGCATCTAAATTACATAACTACTAGGCACAAATATTTTCACAGACTGTTAATATTCGTAAAACTCATGCCTGTGAAGCGGTCATATTGCTTGTCACTTGTTATCGTTGTTGCAGCGTCATTTTAAATACCAACCCTAAAAATAGACTGACAACACAGCATGGTTTTTACTGAGGGCCCTTCACTGCAGTATCCCCAAAGCAGGTAGCAGAGGGCAAATAAAGGAGCTGTGAATGAGAGGAGCAGCAGCAGACTCACATCTCACAACTGAGATCGGTGGCATAAAACTCCATTTAGCCTGATGCAGTATGAGGTGGCTAAATGTAAATTTACGTTTGTCAATTTGTGTCAGAAAGTGATGCAGTGCTTGGATCAACGCACACTCTGAATCATGATAATTAGGGAGCACAGGTCGAACACAAATGAGAATACCCTCATAAGAGATGCATCTGAGCCCATTAACCACGTGATAATGAACCAAAAACATGCCATTATGTGAACAAACAAGGCATTATGCTAAGCGTAATGGTCCATGCAGACATTATTAGTTGTCCACCATCTTCAGTTTGTTTTCATCTGTGGATGACATTAACGGATTGGACTGCAATGTGAGAAGAAAGTGTTTGTTTATTCTGCTGTAAAAGCTTTAGCTTTTATCTCATAATTCATATTGCTGATTTCTGTATGCAATATCAGCCAAGTCACTGATATGATTCACGGCAAGCGATCTTGCAGGAAAGGCCCACCTGTGAAGAGATGTCGAATCACATTAACTGTCACACAAAACGAATGAAAAAATAGATAATCCAATGAAGATGTCACACTCATGATGGTGTGCATAAAAAATCTCTTTAATATGAGGTATTCATTGAAGGTTTGTTGCTCATATGAACCTCTGTAGCAGTCACTGTAACAAATATCAATGCACAGACAGCATGATCCCAAAAACACTGTATTTCCTCACAGCACCTGGAGATTGATCCAGCAATGACAATAACAGCCTCAGTTCAATGGTGTACACCAAAAACACACCTCCACAAACAAACCTGCTGATTCTCCCATGTCTCTTCACTAAAATGTTTTTCTTATGTCTGATAATTTAATATGCAACCACTAAATCTGACCTAATAGGGAATAAGTAATTCAGCATAACACTGCTTAGAAATTGTGAGTAGAATACGCTTATAAATACCATAGAAACTCAATATATTTCTTGCATTTCCAAAAGTTCAAAAAGTCTCCACAATGTAAACATTAAGTATTTTTAAAACAGGATAAAGGCACAAGTGTGACAGTGTTTTTTATTCCAACAAAATGCAAAACTCACTTATGTCCTAAATGTACTGATCTTCAAAACCTGCGGTGCCGTCTCTACTGCAGTGTGACTGCTGATGGCAGTTATATAATGATAAACAAAACCTTTTCTTGGATGTAAAGTATCACAATAAAGAGCAGGTTTTATTCAGTGAAACAGCACCTTTAATACCTTTATGCCTCTTGTACCTGTTAAGACAAATGATAGTGTTTTCAAATAATAATAGCGTGCAGCTGCTGGATCTCTGAGGACTCAAATCACAGATACTCTGTCTGTATTTTAGAACACTACTAAAGGTCAGACAGGTTTGTATTGATTTATAAGGGGAAGTAATTAGACCCTGATTGACTTTGGCACAGTCTCATGAAAAGACGGCAGTCAAAGGTTAATGAGGGAAAAATGAGACAAGAGAAGGGGGACAGAGATTAATTTGGAGGCTGTTCGCACAGATGTTAATGTAGACAGAGATAGGAATACAGAGGTGGACAGGGAGAAAAATGACAAGAGACAGAGGCAGGGAAGAAAAGTTCAAAACTCTGTGTGTGTGTGACTGTAGTCTCGGCTGCCTGCAGGGCTCTCGCTGGGCTTCATGAAAATGCCCTCCATGACCTTCCACAGGTTGTGCTGGTTGGGGCTTGACATGGCGTGAACCTCCCTCTGGCCATGGATTGGCCGTCCATACTGCTCCCCCGTCACTGACAGCAGTGCATCAGTGGCCCTGTGGCGGAATCTGACTGCCTCCTCGCGCTTCCATACAGATCCGCTACATTGAACTGTCCACTCATCCAGGTGGTCTCCTTCCCCTCCCTCTCCGAACGCACTCACCTCCTGTGAACAAATGAGAAGGGAAGTGATTTGGTAGATGATATGGAAAAGTTTTTGAAAAACTGCTTACAGGTGAAGTAAGATGGAAATATCTGGAAATATCTATTTTTGGGTAATCCACTGAATTAATTATCCATCTGTAACATGCAACAGCCCTGTAAATCAAAAAGTACCGTAAAAGCCGACCTGATCATTGATTTATAGCACTGTCCACAACCGTCTACCACAACCAGTGATGTTAAGGATTGTTAATGTAAATGGCATACCAATATGTCAGACAGTACACAACTTCCAACCCTGTAACATAGAGTAGACTGCGTTTTCACACTTCAAGACTGGAGAGGTTTTCACTCACCCTTTTCCCAAACACATAAGATGTGTAAAAGTTGCTGTCAACCCAGGTCAACTCCAAAACATTGGTCTAGGTTTTACTAAATGTAGGCAACCTCTGGATATTTGACATTTCTAACTACACATTAGTATTCTTACTGCAATTAATGCATCACTGACTTTAACTCAGCAGGGTACTAGTCAAACATTAATCGGCCTAGAAATGTTGTGTGCAGGGAAGTATGTGGATAATCCTTTACTTAACACCAAACCTCTCCCCTCTCGGCGTGTACTTCTCACACCACCCACCTGGTTAGAGGACAGTGGGGAGGTGAAGTAGTGGCTGTGGAGGTTACGGCCTGTATTGACATGAGTGAGACGGATCGTTTGCCCACACTTGACTGGGGTACCCCTGTGGCAGAAGGTGTCACTTGTTCCACGAACGCTCCAGTAGCTGTTACTGTCCTCCACCTCACTAACACCTGTTACAGACTGCTGCCCACTACCTGTCTCAAACATATGAACACACATGGTGAGCGGAGAATATAGAGAGCGACAGGAAAAGTGATCAGATCCTGATTAAAAAAAAAAAAAGTACAACTAGAACAGTTAACCTATTTGATGAAGGAAGTTGAAAACAGTCAAACACTTTATTTGTTTCTGAGTTTTTATTTTAATTAGCTCATGGTTTGAATGTCTGAGTTAGTCAAGGTGTTTCTGAGTTCTACTCTAACATAAGATAAGATAATTAAGATAAGTTTAGGTTAGATAAGGTATAAGGTTAGGTAATAAATGTAATAATGTTTGACTTAAGTGATATTTAGGTAAGGGCAGCATGGTGGCTGAGTGGCTAGCACTGCCTCACAGCAAGAAGGTCGTGGGTTCACAACCCTGCCTTTCTGTGTGGAGTTTACATGTTCTCTCCGTGCTTGTGTTGGTTTCCTCCCACAGTCCAAAAACATGTATGTCAGGTTGATTGGTGACTCTAAATTGCCCATAGGAGTGAGTGTGAGTGTGTGAGGTTGTTTGTCTCTATGAGGGCCTGTGATGGACTGGTGACCTGTCCAGGGTGTACCCCTGCCTTTCACCCAAAGACAGCTGGGATAGGCTCCAGCAGATCCCTGTGACCCTGGTTAAGGAATAAGCGGATATAGAAAATGGATGGATGGATGGATGGATATTTAGGTATTCCTGCATCTTTCCTTTTCACAATGGAAATAAGTAGAAAATACCTACAGTGTTAAAGTAGGCGCTAATTAAACAAAAAGGGATATGCATTAATGCATTGGATTTTTGATTAACTGGGTAGATCACCTGAAGGTGGCAGTTTTTTGAGACGTTTGTACACGTAACGTTAATGCAGATAGGAATCAGACTAATCCAATGTTTATTATCCAAAACAGGCTTTCGTTTCAGATGTGGGTAGTGACATGTGGGGCTATGTTTGTAAAATAAACACATAACACGATGCAAAGGTTTATTAATGATTAATAAATGTTATTAACGAAGAGAAACTCACCGGAGCCGTAGCGTACGTCGTGCGAGTGTAATCTGACATTGTGCTTAAGATTTAACAGTTTGATGACGGACCCGCATGTCACAAAGCTCAGTTCCGTAGAGATCGACGGCTCCAAAATACAGGACAACAACAACAAAAGGGCTGGTAGAAACCGTGTAACAACAGCACAGTTTAAATTACCCATGCCTACTAAAAAGACAAGCGGCCGCCGATGTCCCTCTGAGATTTGCATTATTTTGCGCTACGTCATGAAAGTGCTACACTGTCATAACGTGAAGTGTGGGAACCAGCGCCCCTAGCGACTCGGAGTGGTCACAAATTGTACTAGATTTTTAGTTTTAATTTTGAGTTTATTTGATATCGCTGTAAGGTATTTTTAATATATATGATAATCTGACAGTATATCCACAAAATAACGAGTGTTTTATATTTTGCATTCGTGTTTAATTGTTTAGTTCTGTGTCGGATCACGGTGCACCAGCAGGGGGCGTCACTTTGCAATTGAAAAGGTTAAAACTTCTCTCACAGCGTCCCGGAATTGTCATCACGCCGCTTGTTTTCGGCCATTTTTACAAAGTACAAGCTCCCTGAAACACAAAACACAACCCAGCCCCGTTATCAACGTTATCACCGTAAATATTTACGGAATATCTCTCCGCAGTGAGACGTGTAAGTCTATTTTCACCGTGGTCATTAGCGATGTTCACACCGTTGTGCTCAGTCTTGTTAGCAGTTAGCTGTGGGGTCTTACAAGCTAAAGCTAGGCTACGGCAATAACTACCGTTAGCCTGCGAAGTTGGCTCGGAGGCCTTTTCTACCACGACAGTTTGACTCGGTTGTTCTTTTCTTGTATTTTTTAGATTGTCGTGTTGAGCTCAGATGATACAACGTATAAACTGAACGCCGTGTACTTGGCAAAAATTGCTCGCTAGCTATCTTACAGTCGTAAATGGCTAGCGAGCAACGTTAGCCGAGTTGGTTGTGGCTACCTAAAACGGTACTGAGCAGAATTCCCAGTATAAATCATCTTTAATATTTGTCGATCTTTATCTCATCGCTTAAGTTAAAGATCTTATTGTGTCATATGGATAACCTTAGCTACTGTAAACTAAAAGCAAGTGAGGCGTTTGGTTGGTCGGTTCAGTCGATGTTGTGTGAATGCGCATTGCGACATCGTTTGGTGCTGTTGCTTTAGTTAAGCCTTTCATCTAAACCTGATTTTGTTGTAAAAATTCAACCGGGTGTGAGTGTGAAAAGCATCAGCAGGTCAAATTATTGTTAGTTACTATTTATGTTGGTTAACTTTCTTATAACGTCAAAACAGTTATGTGATGCCAAAATGCATGGCTTCCATGCGGGCCTATATTCATTTGCTTATTACCCCCTATCTATACTACTTATACTGCTTATTCTGCATATTGTTATATGTACTTGTATAATATTCACGCAATAGCCTACCTGTTACCCATGTAGGCTATTAAGTGTGTATTTTACATCGTAAATGACAGTACAGCACAGGTTATGCATAATCATACAGACTGGCATGTTTGTTCCTTTTCCCCCAATCTGTTAAAACACTCATGCTTTGTATTCAAACGTTGTTCAAACCCATAACACTTTATTTTAAATGCTTGTGAATGCTTACATAGTTTCTGTATTTGACTTATTGTAGACAGCCTGAAATAAAAAAAATTTTTCAGCTATAAACACGTTGAAGTGTGATATTAAAAGAAACTAGATATGAAGGAGTGGAATAGCAGCTACAGCAGGATGTAATATGTATTGTTGTAATACGAGTTGTTGTTAAAGAACAATGATTCTGACCAAGTTTGCTAATGGCATTTTGAATTTAACAGGAACAGCAGACATGTCAGACTTCATTGACAGTGAAGCTGAGGAGTCAGAGGAGGAGTTTGAAGAGAGAGACCTAAAGCCTAAAAAGACCCAGAGGTTTATGGAGGAAGATGGTAAGATGTTTAACTCTGAATCTATGTTTCAGAGTTGTAGCTTTTGATGTGTGCACCACTTACAGTACGTTTTGTTTTTCAACAGATGAAGAGGAAGAAGAGAACACAGAGGACCAGGATGAGCAAGGAAATTTACGTGGACTCATTGATGATGGCGAGGAGGAGGAGGAAGAGGAGGAGGAAGCTGACAAAAGTGCAAGTGGAGGGGCCAGTGACTCAGAGGAAGAAGTGAGGCATAGGCGTAAAAAACGAAGTAAGTCCGTTAAGTGTTTTTAAAGGGTGGCCACCATCATCGAGTTTTTGCAGGTTGTGATTGTTGCAGCTGTTCCACTAATTGAAAATATGGATTCTCAGTCACTCTGGTGTTAAAGTGCTAAATCTCACAAATAACAAAACATTGTGTTTACAGTGATAAAAGTGCAATATGTCTTGAAGTTGTTTCCTCTGATGGAGACTATTCTCTTTGCAGATTATGATGACTACCTGGATGATGATGATCTTGACCTAATTGAAGAAAACTTGGGTGTTAAAGTGAAAAGGAGGGTACGAATTATTTCTAATAGCTTTTTCTCTGTAGTTATGGTGTACATTTGTACTCTTAGCCTTTCACGTTAGGCCTGATTTTCCCACTTTTATCATTTTTTTGTGCCCTTAAAAACGTTTAAGCTAGCTGTGCTGATACTGTATCTGTGTCACAGAAGAAGAAATACGACCGTGTAAAAACACTGGATGACGATGAAGAGGATGATGATGAGAAGGACTTAATAGCAGATGAGATCTTTCATGGGGATGGTGAGGGTGAGCTGGAGGACGGCGAGGCTGTGGATGAGCCTCTCAATCAAGCAGATGATGATGAAGGAGAGGATGAGGAGTCAGGTAGGCCAGAAGAATTGTTCGATCTGTTTAAACTATTTCAACAGTTCAACTCACCCCCACACATGATTTTAAAATGACGTAATATAAATGTATTTGTTTTTAAACTTATATACTTTTCAACAGATATTGATGACTTTATTGTGGATGACGATGGCCAACCCATCACCAAAAAAAGGGGCAAGAAATTCTCAGGATACACAGATGCGTGAGTGTTGTTATTTATAGACCAAATTTAGTGTTATAGTCATAAAAATATAATCACTGTTATGTCTGTTCATCCTCCCGCAGAGCCCTCCAGGAGGCCCAGGAGATTTTTGGCGGCGACTTTGATTTTGCAGACTTTGATGCAGATGCTTACGACCAGGGTGAGGAGGAGGAAGAGGACCAGGATGAAGAGAGCTGGGACAGACCCAAGAAACAGACTAAGAGGAGATTGGGGAGGAAGAGCATCTTTGAGATCTACGAGCCCAGTGAGCTTGAAAGTAGTCACATGACTGACCAAGACAATGAGATTCGCTCTACTGACATGCCTGAGAGGTTCCAGGTATGTGTGTGTTTGTTAATCTATGATCCAGGCTCTTTGTACTCTTTTATTCTGTGTCTGCCTGATGTCAGTCTTAGTGCTTGTCTTGCTGACTCTGTCTTTCTTGTAGCTGCGATCCATCCCTGTTAAACCTGCTGAGGATGATGAGCTGGAAGAGGAAGCAGAGTGGATCTTCAGACATGGCTTCTCCACTCTTACTATATCTATGCAGGTGCGATTTAAAAAAAAAATTTTCTCCATACCTAATGATACTTGACTACACTCTCGATTTGTGGGACAAATATACTACTTAGAGTTACTAAGTATCTTAATACTTGGATTTATTGCCTGCTTATTATCTTTGAATTAATTTATTTTTTCTGTGATTGAAAACAGGAGAGCACAGATTATCTGGACAGAGGAACAACCACAAATTTCAGCAGGAAAGGCCCCAGCACAATAGCCAAAATCAAAGAGGCCCTCAACTTCATGAGGAACCAACAGTTTGAGGTACAGTGAGCTCACCTACCCATCTGATAAGCTTCATTCATCTGTTCCATTCCTTTCAAGTCAGTCTTAAACCATTAACAGTTTGTCAGTATATCTTTAAGAAAGTCTCCAAAATGTTTTGCTATTGTAAGGACCCATTTTATGTTTTGTTTTAGGTTCCATTTATAGCTTTCTACAGGAAAGAATATGTGGAACCTGAGTTAAACATCAATGACCTGTGGAAGGTGTGGCAGTGGGACGAAAAGGTAAAATGTCATTTCCTATATCACAGGAAATGGATAGAGTAGATCACAGACTAATTAAAGCAATCGTTAAAGTTAGAATAAAAGCATGAAGCATCTTGGTTCACACCTAATTCTTCAATAACTACATTTCAATAATATTATAAAATATTCATACTCATATGCTTCCATTATCTTGGCACTGCTGGTTTTGACTTGTACATTTTCATCCTTCACCCACAAGTGGACTCAACTGAAGACGCGCAAGCAGAACCTGACCCGTCTGTTTCAGAAGATGCAATCCTACCAATTTGAGCAGATTTCTGCTGACCCTGACAAACCACTGGCTGATGGCATCCGTCCTCTGGACACTGCTGATATGGAGAGGTACGTCTCAGTAAAACTGGGGGTCTAAGGCTGTACTGTATTCGGTTGTGATTGCACTAAACTAGGAACAATTACAGAATATTAACATAATGAAAGTATTATAGTGGTTGATTAAAAAACGATGCTGCTCATTCATTCAAGCCTCTTTTATCATTTTATCTAGGCTGAAAGATGTGCAGACCCTTGAAGAGCTGGGCGATGTGTACAATCACTTTCTGCTCTACTATGGCCGAGACATCCCCAAGATGCAGAATGCTGCCAAAGCCAACAAGAAGAAGCTCAAGAAGATTAAAGAAGTGTCAGAGGATGGTAAGATGTATCTGAATTGACAATTTCAGTAGATTTTTAGTTGTTTGACTTGGGTGTTTGACTTGTTTTAAAAGTTTCCTACGTGACTGATTGTGATGGATTGTCTCTGTAGGTGAAGAAGAAGAATTAGAGGTAGAAGAGGAAGAAGAACAGAAGGGACCAGACCTCAAGCTGGCGTCTCGTAGGGACATGTACAGCATCTGTCAGAGTGTAGGACTTGGTTAGTCTCCTTTTTTGACTCTGCACACAATCTGGCTTTCAGTATCACTACCACAGCCACAAAGCTTCATCCCTTGGACAGAGAACAGTACGTCCAACGCCTGCAATTCAATATCTTTTTGTGTTTCTTCCTTACTGCAGATGGCTTGGCTAAAAAGTTTGGGTTAACTCCAGAGCAGTTTGGAGAAAATCTGAGAGACAGTTACCAGCGTCATGAAACAGAGCAGTTCCCCGCTGAACCAGTAGAGCTGGCCAAAGATTATGTTTGCAGTCAGTTCTCCACTCCAGAGGCAGTGCTGGAAGGAACCAGGTACATGGTGGCCATGCAGATTGCTCGGGAACCACTGGTCAGACATGTTCTTCGGCAGACCTTTCAGGAAAGGGCTAAGATCAACACCAAACCTACAAAGAAGGGCAAAAAGGCAAGAAAGCATTTATTCATTTGGAAAACGGCAGCAAAAAAACTTTCGCAATTTGAAGAGTGTGCGCCAAGTATTGTGGTATTGTAAACTCACCCTGGCATTTGTTTACCTTCTGTAGGAGGTAGACGAGGCTCATTTTGCCTACTCCTTTAAATATCTTAAGAACAAGCCTGTAAAAGAGCTGACTGGGGATCAGTTCCTGAAGATGTGCCTGGCAGAAGACGAGGGGCTGCTTACCATTGACATCTGTATAGATCTTATAGGAGTCAAAGGGTAAGTACACTGACAACCAAAAAATGAAATTGGAAAAGATCTGATTGATGATGTTGGTCTGCCATCTCTGCATAGAATGATCTGTCCATACATTTGTTAAATATGTCATGATTCTCGACAGACCAATGATTAAGGGTATATCAACTCATCCAAATGAAGCGAATGATAAATATATATATAAACATGTTTTACCGTCAACATTTACCAAGCACAGGATCTTATGTTATTAACCTTTGTGCTGTTTTAGCATCTGTTTAGAAATCCAAGTTGAAATGTTTACATGTAGCTCTTGTTTTCATCCACATCCATGTCAGTAGCACATTTAAAACTCTGGAAAAATATGAAGGCATTTTTCTCACTCTCTGCTTCTCTCTGTGCTCCCTCTGCTTCTCTTCAGATATGCTGGCGACCAGACATACTTTGATGAGATTAAACAGTTCTACTACAGGGATGAGTTCAGTCACCAGGTGCAGGAGTGGAACAGGCAACGAACTTTAGCCATAGAGAGATCTCTCAATCAGTTCCTCTACCCTCAGATGGCCAAGGAGCTCAAGAGCAAACTGATCGCTGAGGCCAAAGAGAGCATTGTCAGGGTAATTTGCCATATCTGTGATATATTTCTATCTATTGTATTACTGCATTCTTGTATTCAACATTTGAAAAATGCTGGAACTAAACATTTGCAAAATCATTAAGTTATATGCTTCAATATTATTTTAAACTTAAAACTAATTTAAAGTCTGTTGTCTGCCATTTCCTCTTTCTTCTTCTAGTCCTGCTGTCGCCGGTTGTATAACTGGCTTAAAGTTGCCCCTTACAGGCCAGATCAGCAAGTTGAGGAAGACGACGATCTGATGGATGAGAGTCAGGGCAAAGGCATTCGTGTACTGGGTGTTGCCTATGCACCCAGCAGGTGTGTGCCCTACAGAATTTGTGTTTTCCCAGAAATGTCAGCAGCTTGGATAGTCAGTATTAACAGCACAGTGCTAACTTTTAAATATGGCAGATATACTGCATGCTTGAATACCTGTGTAGGACCAGGCAATTTTTGCTGCACAGATGACCAGATTACTTATGTAACAGGGTGTTTTCCTACATACACACTTTGCTCTGACAGAGATACACCAGTTTTCTGTGCTCTGATCAACGGGGAAGGTGAGGTGGTGGACTTCCTGCGTCTGCCCTACTTCATGAAGAGGAGGAATGCCTTTAGAGAAGAGGAGAGAGAGAGGAAGGTACAAAAAGAGAACTGAACTGTAAAGTCAACAGATGTTTTCCTGTTTTTGGAATGTTACTGATGCTCAGTTGTGTGTGTGTGTGTGTGTGTGTCCGCATTCTTCAGGCCAATGACATTGAAAATCTGAAGAAGTTTCTGTCCAGCAAAAAGCCTCATGTCGTAGCTGTGGCTGGTGAAAACCGGTAAGTAACTGATATCTTTAATATGTACTGGAAAGCTACATGAATTCTGTTGGAACAACATTTACAATTAGGAGAGTCAGAGTGTCACTGTTGAACATATGTGTACAGAGATGCTCAAATGATCATGGAGGACATTAAGAGGGCTATCAGCGAGCTTGAGCAAGAGTCCTCTCTGCCTGCTGTGGGAGTGGAACTTGTTGACAATGAATTGGCCACACTGTACATGAACAGCAAGAAGTCCGAGGTAAACGCTCACTATCCCATCCCTGCCATACAAAGACATATCAGTGCCTTCACTGTTCGACTATGGCAGCTAACCACAGCCAGTTTATTAACTGGTGGATTCAGAACATTTTTTTGGTATCTTCCAGTTTCCTTTTTATTGTTCATTTTCTCCTGACCCTCAGCTTTTTGTCTGTGCAGGTTGATTTTAGGGACTACCCTCCCCTGCTGCGACAGGCTGTGTCAATAGCCAGGAAGATCCAGGATCCCCTGGTGGAGTATGCTCAGGTCTGCAGTACTGATGATGACATCCTCTGCCTCAAAATGCACCCACTGCAGGTGAGAGTAGGAACAAACGTGGATATGTTTTGTTTTATCTCAATGTATGTATTTATTTCTCTATATTTTCGAAACATGATTTTTTACAAGTATCACAGACTGATTTACATTATTTCCTATGACATCACATCAGAATGAATTACTTCAGCATAGTGGTATAATTTTAGTGTTTTGGTGGTCTGATTTTTGGGGGTTGTGGTGTGTATGGTTTTTGAACATTTGACCATTATAGGGCAGAATATTATATAATTAATTAATATAACAGCTGTTTACAGTTTGTGATGTGAAGTGAACCTTCTAAAACCAATCCTCCTTGTTCTCAGGAACATGTGGTGAAGGAGGATTTGCTTTCTGCTCTTTACTGTGAATTCATCAATCGTGTCAATGAAGTTGGAGTAGATGTGAATAGGGCCATCGCTCATCCACACACTCAGAGCATGGTCCAATATGTCTGTGGTTTGGGACCCAGGAAGGGTTCCCACCTGCTCAAGGTATGCATATGTGCTGCTGTCAATGGCTTTCTGACATATCGGAGAATAGGATGCTTCTTCTGCTGATGTGATAACCATGGTCTTTATATTTGTGCAGATTCTGAAGCAGAACAATACTCGTCTGGAAAACAGAACCCAGCTGGTCACAATGTGTCACATGGGACCCAAGGTCTTTATTAACTGTGCAGGTTTCATCAAGATTGACACTGCTTCTCTTGGGGACAGGTTGGTACTAGGTTAAAGATCTGTTCTATGCTTAGACTATCCCGATGTTTCTCACAGGGTAAAATCTACCATTGTCAGCCAAGGCTGACCTGTCACTTCACCTGTTGGTGCTTATGTTAAATAACCATGATTTTTTTCTTCCCTCAATCTCTGCCCAGTACTGACTCCTACATTGAGGTTCTGGATGGATCTCGTGTCCATCCTGAGACATATGAGTGGGCTCGCAAGATGGCCGTGGATGCCCTTGAGTATGATGAGTCAGCAGAGGATGCCAACCCAGCCGGAGCTTTGGAGGAGATTTTGGAAAATCCAGAACGTCTCAAAGATCTGGACCTGGATGCCTTTGCTGAAGAGCTTGAGAGACAGGTCAGTGTGTGATGGCTTGGACTGTAACAGTATTTCACACACTCTGTATTCAAAATATTGCTTTTGAGAGATATACTACATTGAGGAATATGGTATTATCTTTTTTCTTTAATTTTGTTTTTGTTTTGTCAATGTAGTCCAGACAGAGAGACAAGTCAGAGCCCACAGTGTGTTTCAAGAACCTGTGAAGTTTGATCTTCTTTCTTGTTTGCTTTTTTCTTGGTCCTTTTAGGGTTACGGCAACAAGGGCATTACTCTGTATGATATACGTGCAGAGTTGAGCTGCAGGTACAAAGACCTGAGAGTTGCCTACAGAGTCCCCAATACTGAAGAGGTCTTCAACCTGCTCACCAAGGAGACTCCAGAGACCTTTTATATTGGTAATACACACTATACTGATTTACACATTCTTATACTTCACTAAAAATCAGTAGTAGTAGTTAATTCCTAACCAAGAGCACTGAGCGTAAGAAGCTGGTTCAGTAGTTGTGGCAAATGACCTATTCAAGGGAGTGATGATAATGAAGTAAGAGTCACAGGTGTAGCTAATATTTTGCCAATGGTTTTCTCTCGTTTTCTTCCAGGTAAGCTGATCACCAGTGTAGTAACTGGCATTGCTCACCGGCGGCCTCAGGGAGAGAGCTACGACCAGGCAATCCGTAATGATGCTACAGGGCTGTGGCAGTGTCCCTTCTGCCAGCAAGACAACTTCCCTGAACTCAGCGAGGTACCTGACATCCGACTGCTTCTCTTTCTATAACTTAATGTTAGAAACCAGCTGAGAGACAGACATATTTTGTTTTATTTCCCCATTTCAGGTCTGGAATCACTTTGACAGTGGTTCCTGTCCAGGTCAGGCCATTGGGGTCCGGACCAGATTAGATAACGGTGTCCAGGGATTCATTCCCACCAAATTTCTCAGTGATAAAGTGGTCAAACACCCCGAGGAGAGGGTCAAGGTGAAGTGTGTTTGTTGTTGTTATCTGTTGTGCTTTACTGAGACCTTTTTTCTGCTAAATTTGTTGCTGAGAGGTTCCAGTTGGTGTCACGCTAACCAGTCCTGATAGGTCTGTGATTAGTTGTTGCCTGTTTCTGTCTTTGCTGGCTTGTTTTTTTTTTAAAGACTTAATTGTTCATCATTCCCCTCCTTCAGGTGGGCATGACTGTTCACTGCCGCATCATGAAAATTGACATTGAGAAATTCAGTGTTGACCTTACATGTCGCACATCGGATTTGATGGATAAGGCCAATGAGTGGAAGCTCCCTAAGGACAGCTACTATGACTTTGACACAGAGTCCGAAGACCAAAAACATGATGAGGAGCTCAAAAAGAAACAACAGCGAACACGTTAGTACAGTAGCAGGATTAAAACAAGTGGCTAAAATAATGAGCTATACTGCTAATGAGGTAATTTTCTGTGCTCAATAATATTTTTTTCGGTCTCTGTCTCACCAGCATATATAAAGCGTGTCATTGCCCACCCCAACTTCCACAACATCAGTTTCAACCAGGCAGAGAAGATGATGGAGACCCTGGACCAGGGAGACTTGATCATCAGACCCAGCAGCAAGGGAGAGAACCACCTCACTGTCACCTGGAAAGTAAGAAACAGCGAGAGGATGATGAAATAAAAACTAGAATAAAAATAAAAATACATAGATACAGAAGAAAGTTTCAGTTTGGAAAATTAACAAATATACATGCAATAAGTACAATGCAGTTGTCTACTTGTTGTGTAGGAGTTTGTCTGACCCAGTCTGACTGTTTGTGTTGTTTCCCAGGTGGCTGATGGAATCTACCAGCATGTGGACGTGAGAGAAGAAGGCAAAGAGAATGCATTTAGCTTAGGGCACACTCTCTGGATCAATAATGAAGTAAGCTGTTCTCTCATATCTGCCTTCCAGTGAAGCCTGCAGACAGTTTGTGGTGAAAGCCCTGTGTTTTTGTGGCTGCTGTATGTTCTTTCTCTGCAGGAATTTGAAGATCTGGATGAAATCACAGCTCGGTACATTCAGCCAATGGCATCATTTGCCCGGGATCTACTGGGGCATAAGTACTTCCAGGAATGCAATGGAGGAAACAAGGAAGTAAATACTTACTGTCTTGAGCGTTGTGTAGTCTTTTTCAATATTTATCACATTGTGAAGGACAGAACTTTGTTCAAACTACCATGCCTCTGTTTGTGTTTTTCTCTGATAGAAAATGGAGGAGTTATTGATCAGGGCAAAGAGGGAGAAGCCCACTTTTATTCCTTACTTTATTTCAGCTTGTAAAGATCTCCCAGGAAAGTTTATACTGGGCTACCAGCCACGTGGAAAACCACGGTGAGCAGAAATGTTTTTGCCACTTATGTTTATTGATATATCATGGTGGAATGATGCCATTTTTTTGAAAATGTTAAACAAGCTAATTTTAAAACATATTTGTTAATGTTGCCTTTTTCCCAAAGCATCTGAAGCCCATATAAAAACCACTGAAAGGGCCAGCAATGCTGTTCAGTGCTATAAATGAATCACAGTGACATATGGTGACAGAGGCTCATATTTACAAATTTAAATCGTTCTGACTCATACCAAATTACTCCACTGCCCAGACATTTTTATTAGCTGTTCACAGGTTTGATTGACAGTAAAGTTCACATACCTGTAGAACTGACCATCTTTTTTTTTTTTTTTTTTTTTTTTACTAGGATTGAGTATGTCACCATCACCCCAGATGGCTTCCGCTACCGCTCACAGATATTTCCGACAGTAAACGGGCTATTCCGTTGGTTTAAGGATCATTACCAAGAGCCTGTTCCAGGTATAGAAGCAGTGTAATGATGATAGTGTATGTTACAACAGCTGAGCTATATTGTGGATTACTGTTGACATTTTCTTCCCTGTCAAAGGCATCACTCCTAGCAACAGCAGCCGTACTAGGACACCTGCATCCTTGAACGCCACCCCAGCCAATATCAACATCGCAGGTGAGTCTAATCCCGTACACATGAACTCTATTACTCAGCAAGCTAGGGTGGGTTGTAGTACATTTTACTACTTCTTAATGTTTTCTTTCCTCACTAGACTTGACGCGAGCTGTCAACTCCCTCCCACGCAACATGACCTCTCAGATGTTCAATGCCATCGCGGCAGTAACAGGCCAGGGCCAGAATCCCAACACCACCCCTGCACAGTGGGGCTCCAGCCAGTATGGCTACGGTGGCAGCACAGGAGGAGGAGGAGGCAGCTCCTCTGCCTATCATGTGAGTGCAGCTTCTTGTTTTGAGAATGTTGGCTCCTAACACACAAACATTTACTTTAGGTCTAAATAAATTGTGGCTGTCTGATTGAGAGGATACAAGATACAGATACATCAGATGTTGTGGTTGTGGTAAAAAGAAGGCTTTGTGAAACAGCTGAAAACACTACAAACATTCAGTTTGGAGCTAGACAGCTAATTAGCTGGTTAGCTGCTGCATATTAAACAGAATCAAAACCGTATAGTCCGTTTTCTTGACTGCAAAAAGTAATGACTAAATGTGAGATCAAACCTTTCATGTACCAATAACACAGAGCCCCATAGTCACCAGTATTTTGTCCACTGCAGGTATTTGCCACACCTCAGCAGCCCATAGCGACGCCCTTGATGACACCGAGCTATTCCTACACCACACCAAGCCAGCAGGCCATGGGCACGCCGCAGTACCCTGGCTCCACCCCACAGTCCTCACACTCTCACACACATGCCCATCCACATGGAAGCCACGTGTCACACCACAGCCACCATGGCCATCACAGCAGTCACCACGGCCACTCCTCGGGAACGCCGTCATCCTCCACCTCATCCAGAGGACGGACACCACAGCAGCAGCCAAAGTAAGTACATGGGGAGTATTAAAAATGCGGGTTAACAGCTTATTACTCCTCTATAGTCCCACCTCTTTGTATTTTACAGAATGTTTGATGCTGATGATTTTACAGCACCAAGTTCTGTTTTCTGCCATTAGATGGTGCTAAACCCACAGTGCACAACAGCCCACCATTCTATCTGTTGTCTTTTTAAACACTGCTTATCAACTGAAACACCAACTCCTCCCTCCCTGCAGGGCAAGTAGCAGCAACTCCTCCGCAGTGGACTGGGGGAAGATGGCGGAGCAGTGGCTGAAGGAGAAAGAAGCAGAGGGGCGGAAGAAAGCCCAGAGGATGACGCCACGACCATCGCCCAGCCCCATGATCGAGAGCACTCCCATGTCTATCGCTGGAGACGCCACACCCCTGCTGGATGAAATGGACCGATAGGACATGGAGGGGGGCGTCACTACACCCCCCCTACCCAACTCCATGCTTTGTACTGCTGCTGCATCTGGATAATCATTCACATTTGTCTCTCCCACAACCCATCAGCCCCTTCATCCAGCTGACCACTAGCTGGAGCTCTCTCCAACCAGCTCAGTGTTCATTCATATGTTCTCTCCACCTCCTTGTACTGTAGTTTGGTATCATGGCTCAAGTTCTTCCTTCCTCTGGTCCTCTTGTCTGCCCATCTCATCCCAAATGTTTCACGTCCCCACCTCCAGCCATCTGCTCTGGCTGCATAGTATTTTGTATAGGAAGACTAACACTGTATATGTCATGCAGAAGGTCAGTACAAAGACAAAAAACACTTGAGATATCTGACAGCAGTTACATATAGGATATGGACCTACACAGACTTTGTAAGACAAGCTGTCCTGCTCTCTTTGTTTTTGCAGTTGGTTTTAGTTGATCTGTGAATGGAGTTGCCAGAGGGGCACAGTTACAGTTTCCAGAACCCACCTTTCCATCTTTATAGGTGATAGATTTTTCACGAAGTTGCCAAAAGAGCACTTTGCCAAGCCAATTAGGAAATTTCATTTGTGTATGAGTTGCGTCAGAAAGAATAAAAGAATAAAGACTTCTTTTTTTTTCCTGTTTGAATCTTAAAGCCTCTGTATTTGACATCTATCAAAGTAAATACATCTGTGACTGTACATGCGGCAAGCGTGAGGGATGAGGCTGAACTAGACAAGACAAGAAAAATGAATTCAAGGAGAAATCTTAAGCTTGAGTCTCCGTCATATATGAGTTATTCAAGTTGTTTGGGCCACATGCTGTGTTATGATCAGCTGATTGCATTTAGGCTCATGTACATAGCCTCTGATGTATTGTTGACTTTAAAAACAGTCTGGGCCCATCCTGTGCTGCACCTGGGGTAATGGTGGTTGTGTCTGATGACTTCATGTCCAATGTGAGGCAGTGAAGACATTAGCTCATATTTTAAAGCAGTTGATTTTAGTAACGATATATACAAATTTTCCAAATCGGAGAATTGCGTCATGTCGAGCGGAGCATCCATGACCATTTGTCAGAGGGTCTTTTTTTTTATGTTTGCTCAAATTTGAATGTGTTCTGTCTTTCATGTTTGCAGTTGAGCGAGTGTTTCTCTTTTGACATTGGGTTATGATCTTTGCCGCCTTGTAGAATGTGATCTCATACTGCTGCTGCAAGTCAATCCCAGACAGTATCGCTTTACCCATCTATCATCTACAAACAAAAACAGGTTTGTTTCACAGCTAATAAGTGAGACTTTTGAGCAAGTTTAAAGTTTATCTAACACTATGAGCAGCAGAGAGTATCAAACTGACTTCCTATTGTGTTTATACTCCCAACTCTGTATAATATTCTGACCTGCACGCAGTTATTTCACTAGAATGAATATATGTTGAAAAAAACCCATTGAATCTTTTGTGATTGTACGGCAGTTTTCGGCCACTCTGCATCCTTATTGACTTAAGCGTTCAGTTTTTGGTTTCTGCTGCTGTGCCTCTGTGCCACAGTACAGACGAGCAGCACTGGTATTCAATGGTGTGCTTCATTTTTTGCAGTGTGCAAAGTATCATGGTCTCATAATATGCATATTGTTTTAAGTAGTTATGGTTTTTGAGTAAACATTACTTGGTTTTACATCTCTCGCCAGATATTGCATCTTTCTCAGTGAGGCTGTGATTGGTTGTCAGCAGTAGTTGGTGACAGGAAAGAAGTGATGTCTCTGGCCCTGCTGATGACCTTTTCTATCTGTGATCCCTTTAATAAAAGTGTTCATATTAAATCCTGTAACTTGTTGGTGCTAATTTGAGAAACAATGGCTGTCTGGATATGTGTTGTGCATACATGTGCTCGTGTTTGCTTTGTTGATTTTTAGAAATCTGAGTATTTAGGAACAGAATGAAGAATTTCCCCAATGACAATACAGTGATCACAACCAGTTTATTTGCAATCCATAATCTATGAGCTATAAGAAAAACTATGTTTAATAGAAGCGCAGAGGGAACAGCAACAGACTTAGGAAGACACACTGACTGCTCCTGTCTGTCGTTACTGAGTGAAGAAATCAATCGGCCCCAGATTAAACTCAGAACAATCCCTCCTTTTTCCAGATCATGGGTGCCCTTACGTCAGAGGAGAGAGATGCGTTGTGGGTATGACCATGGTCATGGGAGCCGGCGTATGCATCACATTAGCAGCACAGACACGTGACAGGAGACCAGTGAGTAAACCCACAAATGCATTAAATCTGTTCCTCACATTTCATTCATTACGGAGAAAAAATGTGGCTTCAGCCACATTTTTTGTGAAAGCACCACCAAGTGCTGTTTAATAAACAAGCTAGCGATTAATCTTGATTTTGAGAAATCATGTTACTAAGCATATCAAAAAGGTTTCCTTGTAACTTTGGCAACCAGGAAAACAATGCATTGTTTTATATAGGGTCTAAAAAAAGATGTCCAAAATGAGCATGTTGAGTCCAGTTTAAACTTCCAGTTCTCTGTTATATTTCTGTACTGGAGCAGTATAATCTCTCATCTATCATCAGCAGCAGTTGGATTTTCTCTTGATTGGTTTGTGATTGGCTTCTGTGCTGTCTGTGATCTCTGCAATGCAAATAAAAATAAAAATCTTTACAGCATCAACTACAATATAGTGTAGTCAGAGAAAACTGGTTGAGAAAGCCCCAGAGAGCTTTTAATTCTTTGGAATAGCCAGCACAAAGGACTGGGAACCAATCCACAACTAAAACTAGTCCCCTGGAAATGCATGTATTACTTCTGTTTTCAATTTCTTTTACTTTTTTTAATGGGAAAGTATAAGTTTTGAAGTGTTGCTGTCAGAAAAGAAAAACAAATTAGTTGGTAAATGAGAAATCGCTGAAATTGTCATGCTGTCCTCTGACTGGACTCAATTTAGAGAACTGACTCACTGATAATGTCACGGACATGCCTCGACCCACTTTTCTCAAGCTCAGACAAAACGTTGGCCTCAAAAGTCAGAGAGGCTACACGGAAGAAGAAATCCCTGACACCGTCTCCTGGAACGATCAAGAGACACAGGAACGAGTTCAGTGAGACAAAGATGAGGCTAAAACAAAATGAAAAGCGTGTTGGGAAGGTGACTGTGGGAGTCAGGCTGTTAGGGTGATTTATGCATGTTAATGTGTGTTTGAGTCCCACCTGACTTTGCGGACACGGCCCAGTACTCTGCTTTGATTTCCTCTGAGAGTCTGATGGCCTCCTGCTCAGTCTGAGCCAGCTGCTCAGGAGACTGAGGAGCAGAACACAGTGATGTGCAAGAATGGGATGAAGCAATACGAAAACAAAACAAGCTTCAGGCCGTTGGCCACTACAGATTAGATCAATCGCTCTGGACTGGACAAAACTGTACTGGACTGTACTGGACTGGACTGGTACAGTTTTACACTCAAAGATACTTTATTTAAATATTTTGTTCTGTTTGACCAATAATCTAAAACCCCAAAATATTCATGGTATAAAAGAGAACAGCAACCCACACTGAGGTCCTTCTTGGTCCCAACAAGAAACAGTAAAACACTGGATGGGTCGTTTTCCTTCATGGCGTCCTCCAGCCACTGCCTACACACACACACACACACACACACAGATTTATAAAACTTCTTGTAGTATTTTTGTGGCCTAGTCATTAAATGATGGGTCAACCCTCACCTGGCATTTGCTAATGAGCTGACACTGCTTAAGTCAAACACCACTATAATGGCTGGAGAAATGTAAAGAGACAAACAGTGTGAATAGTAAAGAAGGTGTCAGATGGTGAGGACAACACGGTTTGAATCGTTGACTTTAGTTGGGACTGATCTCACCCTGAGCTCCTCTGTAATAGGTTGAAGCGATGCACTTGAAGCGTTCCTGACCTGCTGTATCCCACCTGAAGCAGATCAGACATGGATTTAATTGTTCTCATTGGGATATTTAGTAGAATAGTAAGTGAATTTGCTTCTTCAGGGATCAGTCTATGAACTGAGTGTTTTTCCGAGGCATAGCGACAATCTTACAGTTGTAGACTGAAGGGAACGCCAAGCACCTCGAAACGCTCCATCTCAAAATCCACCCCTATGGTTGCTTTGTAGTTCTTATCAAACGTTCCCTTACAGAACCTGACAGGACCGAGGGAAAAGTGAAAGGGAGATATTAAAAAGCTGCAACATAATCAGTTATATGAGCAACATTTTCACATGTTTAACAAGGTTTGTGGTGCCCAAAGTTGTGTCTCACTGTACAGTATTTTGAACTACAGTCAAAAAAGGAATAAGTCACTTGTATAGTCAGGGGTTCGTAGTTAAGCCAGTGTTTCTGAGAGTTTTACAGCTCTGCTCTAAAACATGTTAACTGTAAATCACAGTTGGGTTTAATGCAGCTCTATGGTGCACAACTACAGTGAAAACACGGGTAATGAAACCTTAGTTTCATTGAAACTGAGTAATTGAACAGAAAAGTCCACAAACAGCCACATGAAGCCTGACAGGAAGAGTTTCTGCAGGGTCGCTTCTTACCTGCTGACCAGACACGTTTTCCCGACTGCAACATCTCCCACCACAATCACCTTTGCGATGTTAAAGCTGGCAACAGAAAGATGAAACTTAATGACTCAGTACAACAGTTAACAATAATAAACCTTTTTTATTTCATGCCTTGTAAAGTCTCATTAAAAGTTGTAGATTTTTATTACGCTGAGCAATAATATGACCCTCATGTCACCAATTAAGAAGAATTTGGTTTGGCTGAGGCATTTTAAGCTTTTTATGACAGTGACGAGATCTGTTTATGACATAGAAAAACATAATGCAGTTTTAGTTTTTAATTTCCATGGATTTCCTATGTCTAGTGAGTTTTGGTCCAAATATTTTTATCAAATAACAATCAAAATATTTAAAAAATATATAGAACTATTTTTTTCCCTGTGCAGCAGACTCAATATTTAAAAGAAAAACATGATATAAAGACTTATATCACCAGTAATGAATGAATGTGACTAGTTTTAGTTTTGTCTTTGTAACAAATGCCATATTATTTCCAACAACAATCCACGTTGTTGCACTGGGTAATATTTTCCTCCATTAGGTTGAACATGAGCACCAAATGTGTATTAATATGTTTTTCTCTGCTGAAAATGTTTAGTAGCAGGATGGATCTTACCTCACTGTGTCTGTGTTCTGTACCTGACAGACAGCCTTCACCCGTGGGTGGAAGCCAACTTTGGTGTGCAGCGCTGCATTTGGACTAAAACACTGTGAAGACGTTTGGAAGAAGAAACACACACAACAAAAAATAACTACAAATTACACTGGACAGTAAAAATCAATGTGTGTGTGTGTGTGTGTTTGTTTGTGTGTGTGTGTTTTAGTAACCTTTGGGAACCGAGTAATGATCCGGTCCTTCTTCACAGGCGGCATCATGGTGCTGCAGTGGATCAGTGCGCACACACACACACCTTCAAGCTGTCACTCTCATTGACATTAAACACTTTTTAGTCACTTCAACAAGACACACACTTAATTTTCTATTTTCACCTCTGCTTCCACAAATTCAGGGAAAGGACACAGTTAATATCTTCTGGGTTTTGTTCTGAAAGAGAACAAATGAAAAGTTAAAATCTTGGTTTCAATGTGATCAGGGGCTGCAGTAAATCAGGTTGTTTTAGTTTTGCACTCTGAAAACAGAAAGAGTTTGCAGTGAACTCCTCCTGTGCAACAGGACAGAGCAAATGAAGGGCTCTCTGTGACCCTTATCCCACACACAGCACCATCATGGAGGGGTCTGATCTGTCCCAAACTCTTTCTGATCTCAGCATCATGGAGTCGGTCAGAGATCACATGATGAGACAGAAGATACTGAGACAAAGATTAACTGTGCTCAGTTCTTCAGGACATTCCTGCCTAGCCCCAAAGAAACTGTCCTACAGGGGAACTGGTGCTGTTTTAGAGGCCAGTTTTTAGTGGCCACATCAAAGATTTGCAGGTTAACTGACAAAAACCATTATTTCTGAAAGCAGCCCCACTTGTCATTTAGCTTGGCCCAGCAGCCTCACATGTCCTTATTTGGTTTTTCCAAACTAACATTTGAAACAGAATATGTGTCCAGGATGACTCGTCACCAATCACAGAAACACAAACTGTCTAAATACAGAAAAGTTTCAGTTTGCAACTACCTGAGCGCTGAAACTGAAGGAAATGAGACCAGGGTCTGGTGTGATGTCCAAAGTCTGCCAAGAAAACAAATCCAGAGCAAAACGACGCTCACAGCGAAGACCCGACTCTCCACAGTTTATCTCCAGACAGACAGAATTCAGACAGGCGGCCAATTAAAGACACTGTCCGTGTAATAAGTGATGGGGGTGACCTGTCAAACAGCGCCACCTGGCGGCCATAGAGTGTCTAACAGACCGCCCTGACGATGCATGAGGCAGAGTAGAAAAATATATTACATATTAAAAAACATGTTACTGTAGACAGAACAACGATACTTAAATATTCCATAAATAACGATGTTGCTTTATACTGACAGATGCTGCTTTTCTGACTCTGCACCACAGACCAACAGTAACAAAAAAACCATCTGAAGCGAGTCAATGAATGAATGAAGGGAGATTTCATTTACTGCAAATATGCAAACATTAAAATCACCTTGAATAAAAAAGTGTCCTTAAAAAACACGCACCGGGTTGACGTTAAGAACTATGTGCGTCACTTTGTGGCGACGCAAACGGAAGTGACGTCTTAGTCCTGCGACTAGCAGGCTTTAAAAAGCTGCTCAGCCAGCCCACAGCCCTTTTAGCCTCGTGTTGGATCCTGGTTGTCTTGCGGGGCTGCGACAGATTGTATGTCGATTGAAGAAGAGTTTAAAAAACAAAAGCCTCAATAATTATGGTTCAGAGCAACACGTGGTTTGAGCTTTAGTTTGAGTCTTTGTTAAACCTGAAGAGGAACATTAGCGCCGTGTGGAGCCACGTGGAGAGAGATGGACCAGGTGACCGACAAAAGTCTGATTATTTAAAAGACCAAATTTTTTCTAATATTGATCCTAACACTATAGTCAAAGTTTTTAGTGCTTAGTGAAGTAAAGACGCTACTAATGTGGGTTTAGAAGTATAATAAAGGCCGTTTAGTGTAATCACCACTGACAGGTTTGTTAATGTAGACACGTGGTTGTAGTCACATGCAATAACGTAGCTCAACCTTTATTCCTCCAAACATGATTGTCTGGTTCTCCTCAGGGGGGTGTCAGTCCTCCAGCTCCTCACAGGACTTTAACAGATGACCTGGTGCTGTGTCCTTGTGTGAGGTGAGTGTGAGCCGTCAGTCCAACTCGCTCCTGTTCCTCTGACTTGGTCATTGATGAAAGCTGTGAATAGGAAGTGCCGTCTGATGCGATAACTGACGATGTTTCTTGCTCACTGTTCTGAGCCTCCACAAACTACACGTGTTCCTCAGTGTTGATCACCTTTCATTCTATTAATGTGAACTTAATTTTTTCCAACGCAGGTCACAATGTGCCCACATGAGAGGATGGGAAGGCTGCACTGAGGTTGGTTTAATAGTGCAGTTTCATTTGAGTATAAATGTGTAACCGGCCTTTAATGTAGTGATGAAACCTAAACTGAAATAGCTGGAATTACCGGCAGATTGCTCAGTGGTGATTATTGGTTTTCTGAACTCGAAATGACAATGATCATGTGAATGGACCCAATCACTGCTGCTTGTTCAGTTTTAAATTTTGATCTGCTTTCTCAGGGTTGAGCTGCTAAAAGAAGATATGTCTGAATGAAAGTGATGCATCTGAAGTGGAGGAACAGCAGCTACACCCATTTTGAAATGGTCCTGGTAAGTTACTTTAGATATTTTATCTTTACATAGTCAAATAATTTTTTTTTTAATATATATATAAGTTCACCTTCACACAGTGAAAACAATGGATTGTAAAGGCCTCTTGGGAATCATGCAACACATTAGTCCTTAAATCACACAGAATGGATTTTAATGTTGTGCTGTTAAATGCTGCTGAAGTTCTTTGACTCATGTTGTATGATGGTGACTTCATGGAAAAGCTTATTTGCCCAGAGGTAAATCCCTGTGATAGTGTCAGTGATGAAAACCTGGAATAGGAAGTGCCGTCAGATGCGATAACTGACGATTGTTTCTAATCCACTTTTCTGAGTCTCTAAAAAAAAAATAATAATAATAATCCAAAGTAAAGTTTTGTTTTTTTTTAAATATATTTCTCCACAATTGTCTCTTATAGGTGTAACACTGCCAGCCTGAGCCAGTTTCCTGATGTCTGAGAGAATTTAGCAGGTAGCTTTCCAGCTGTTGTGCACAGATAATTGTTGTTCATTATGATGAAACCTAAACTGAAAATGCTGGAATTACCGGCAGAATGTTCAGTGGTGACTCTCGGTTTTCTGAACATGAAATGGCAGCATCAGAGTACAGTGAAGTTAAAGTACTTTTGCAGACCAGACTTTTTTTTTTTTTTTTTTTTTTTAATCCTTCAGAATTGGATCAGGTGGTTGCAGAGACTGCCTCAGTATGCCTACAAGTGTCATGAGGTAAGATTCATGTGGTTCACCTATAATGTTCACTTGGCTTAAAATGTCAGTCATTTAGTTGGAAAGCCATGCACAGGTATGTACTGCAATGTGTTCAGAATCTAAATACTTTCTACTGCATAGGGACTATTTGATATGATCCCTGCTGTGGGGAATAGTCCCTATAGCAGAAAATATTAATGTATAAATCTTGATAAGATGCAACTGGCTTTGATGGGAAGTTTCCCATGTTTAAGTACTCTGCTTTGTTAAACTGATTAATGCCAATCAAACTGAGTTCATTGGTGACTAGAGAAGACCGGTTTAACATAGTACAGTCATTTCACAGCCACCTCCAAATCTAACCTGGGTCCTTCTCTTCTGCAGATGACGAGATCTGAAGATGGATGTTGGCCTGATTAAGTTTTATACTCTGTAAAGCAGATTATTTTTGTATTCAATAAATATTTCAAGTCTGAAATTAAATGTTAAGTCTCTTTACTGCACACAAGCATGCCCCTATTTAAAATGACAACTAAAGCTGATGTTGTTCAACCTGCTTTCTTTATTACATTGTTAAAATCAAGACCTTAAAACAGCTCAAGCAATATGCATTTTATTACCTTCATTAAAGGGATGTTTTGTTTTTTAGCTGCACAGTTGATTAGTAGCTAGGTGTAGTTGATATGGATTGTCTGAGACTACAGGTAAACTAGAGATGCCTCTGATGCTAGGTTCTGTGAACAGAAATCCCCACTTACTATATTTGGTCTGGCCTGACAGTGGTTCCAACCCTGGTCCTGTCCAGCTTGTTTTCCAACTATCCTCTGCATGTCCTGTTTCTGATTAGCTGAACACACCTGATCTAGGTAATTGGCTGTGGGTACAACAGGGATAGCTGGGGAAACAAGCAGAACCAGGGGTCTTTGAGGACCAGGGTTGGGAACCACTGCTCTGACAAGTGTCAGCAAATAAACCAATTCAGTACAGTGTTGGATGAGAAATGTTTATATAGAATTGAGAAGTTGCCAGTAAAATGGCTTTTTTTTCTACTTGTACACAGATGAGATTCATGTGGAGAACCTTATGTAACCTTGTGGTAAACAGTACAAACACACCCAAAGTCTCTGCTGTAGTCTTACATGATGGCTCAAAAATAGCAGGTGAGGTTTTTTTTTTTTTGGTTTTTTTTTAGGCCTAAGGCATATTTTGATCCTGAAATGTTGGGTTTCTGGCCCCCAACATGGCCATAGAAATCCTGCCTTCCCATCTGTGTTTTAAGAGTAGAATATGGTGTCAGATCACAGGCCACATCTGGAATCCAAACCTGCCCCAACCTGTTTGTGTTTTTGGCCCCAAAGGACTGAACCCTCTGAATGATGAAGAACCAGAAATGTGTAACCAGGCTCTTCTTCAAAACAACATAATCCACTATAAAACTTGTTCTACTGTGATAATGTGCTTAAAGATGCATGATTTGATTGTACCAACATTTTTTATTGTCTCTGTACATAGTTCAGATGTTAACAGATGTAAAGGGATGATTTTCTCATCAAGTGTCTGGGGAAACTGGAGGATCTTGCAGCTGATCCCCACCTCCCACCCTTTTTTGGGTTTCAGGGTTTCAGGGTTTTGTTGTTCTTATGCTGCCAACCCACCTGAAACTATCTGGCTCTACAGCAAAGACTGTCCAGAACAGTCCACCAGACTGCTCCAGAGGCTCCTGATCGACCACTTCCCTCTCAGTGAGTTGGTTTTTAAATGTTTTAAAACACTATTGGCTAGTTGTAGCAGAGTGTGTCATTTATTATGGTATGTTTTGTGTACAAAATCTTTCCAGCTATTAGTTAAGATCTTCCATCGTTTTAACATCAATCTGCAGAACAAGGAAGCGACAAACAGAATCTGTGCACTAAAAATCATTTTATTAGCTACTAGCATACAAAACCCTGAACACAAGTAGACAAACAGCAAATCAATGGTTCATGTTATTCCAGTCCTCCCTATCAAGCAGTAACATTTGCTACATACACTTATTCCTGTATGTGATGATACAAGAGGCTCAATGTCAATTTCATATTTACAAGTTAGTATTCTTATTTAACAGTAGCAAATTAAAAATTTGCCTTTTTAAGCCCAAAAGATTCACATACGGTCCCTGTCACACACTTGTGATTAATGGTCATGAACACACACAGCTGTGTGAATCTCCACACTGCAGTAAATGGCTGAGTCGGTGGTTGTGGGGCAAGGTTGGAAATGTGATGGCACAGTGGTAAGGTAGTTGGTTTGTCACCTCCCAGCAAGAAGGTTCTGGGTTTAAATCCCATTTGACCCTGGAATCATCGTGGAGTTTGCATGTTCTCCCTGTGTCTGTGTGGGGTTTCTCCATGTACTCTGGTAAAATTGATTTTGTCTGTGTGTTGGTCCTGTGATAGACTAGATCTAGTCCAGGGTGTACCCTGCCTCTCGCTCACTCTCAGCTGGGATTGGCTCCAGCCCCCCACGAACCTGAATTGGACTAAGCAGTACAGAGGATGGTTGGATGGGTAGAAATGTCGATGATTTTTCCTACTGGCAACAAATCCCACAAAAACTAAAACCAGCAATAACTAAATTCCACTAACAAGTGTTGTCTGTGCAAACAAAGCCTGTTATTGCTTCTTCTTCTTTGCACTAAACTATTAGTAAACCACACTGCAGGGCTGGGTGAAATGTTCTTTCATTACAGTTAACATGGGCATTGTAGTTCATCTGGATACACTATGTAGACTCTGCTAGTAAATGTGTATTACTCCACAGTTGAAAATAGTCCCAAAAAAAATGAATGCACTATTTACTCTTGTTTGAGGAAGATTTTCTAAGAACTACACTGCCCAGCTGTTACAGGAAAAGGAAATCAAAAGAATCTATATATTTGTGAGACCTTTTTAAATAGATACATTTTATGTAGGAAGCAATAGGTAACAGAATAGGAAAGTCAGAAAGTTTTGACAGTAGAAGAAAACAACTTTTTAATGGGATTTGTTGGAAAAAAGAAAACTCTAAAATAAGGTTAGCCTCATCCTCTGAACTGAGACAAAGGCTGTGTGCAACTCAGGGATGTTTGTTGTCTGCTGGACAGCTCAGTCCTCCTCTTTCTCGATATAGCTCTTACAGGTCGTGCGTGCCATCTGTCTGGCCAAGTACCTCTCTCGTGCTGAACTCACAGTCTGATCTGTGCTACGCTTTGCAAACTTGTTTGCCTTTTCCTCCATTATCTCTTTCTCTGCACCTTCTTTTTCCTTACTCTCTGCTTCAGATTCTTCTTTCTTTACTGGATCTTTTTCTTCCCTCCTCACTGCCTTCTCCTTCTCTGGTTCCTTCCTTTGCTCCTTCTCTTCTTCCCGATCTTTGTCCTTATGCTTGTCTTCAGCAGAATTCCTCCTCTTCTCTCTTTCCCCATTCTTATCCCGCTCTCTTTCTTTAGGGCTCCTCTCCCTTTTCCCGTGCCTGTCGTCCCTCTCTGTGTCCCCCCTGCCTCTACTTCTGTCATCTTCTCTCCCTCGGTCTCTGTCCCTGTCTTTCCTTCTATCCCTATCATCTCTTCTACCACCATGTCTGTCATCTTTTTCCCTTCCTCTGTTTCTGTCTCTGTCTCTGTCCCTGTCCCTAGCTCTGTCTCTGTCAAGATGTCTATGACTCTTTTTATGTCTGTCTCTCTCCCTCTCTCTGTCCTTCTCCCGATCTTCTCCACTCCCTGATGAAGGCGACCTCTGTCTATACTGGCGTTTGGAGTGTATAGAGCCTGTCCCAGGCTTGCTAAACGCAGACTTCCGCTCATGCCCTTCCTCAGTGTCACTGTTTGAGCTTGGAATATTGTCATGGGACGTAGGTGAGGGAACAGGTGAGGTTCTCTCTGTGTCTTTTGAAACTGTCAAAGTTTGAGTTCTGTAGAAGCAAGACCAGAGAGATACCATTAAAAGCTCAGAATAGTTTGCTTTGTACTTGTACTACTCTGTTGATGAGAAAGTAATGTGGAGCTTTGAACTGACTTATTTGCTGAGCGATCGGGTATCGCCTCCTCTCCTACAGTCTGATTCAGCAGGTGCCGGTAGAAGCCGCTCAGGTCTTTTTGTTTCTTCACATCCAAAGCAGCTAAGCAAAACAAAAATCATTTAAACATTAATTATGTTATTTAAGTCAATCTCATCAAGTCATGCTTTATGTGCAAGACCATTAGGCTATTGTCAGACTGGCAACACAAATTGCTTTTGCAATCCAGGTTTTTAAGGGAAAAACTATATCAGTAGGACATGTCAAAGTCTAATATCAGTTACAGCAAAATCATATTTTCCAGGAGCTTAAAAATAATTGGAAAGTATTGGTCTAACCTTCAATCTCTGCCTGTCTCTTCTCCCTCTCCTCTTCCTCCTTCTGCTCCTGCAGTTTTTGCCTATAGGCGGCGGTAACATAAGCATCTTTTTCTGCAAACTTCTCTCCCTCTGCCTCTCTTTCCTTCTGAATCTTTCTCTCCTCCCTTCGTTCTTGTTCTTTCTTTCGGTCTTCGACTGCTTTCATTAACTGGTGGATATACTTTGGCTGTCGTAAAAAAAAAAAAACAAATTAGAAATTCAGTGTTCATGAGAAAATTAGCTTTTTCTTCAGCAGCGGGATGGTGTTACCCTTTTGTCAGTGCCTCCCAGAATTTTTTTGTTGTTCTCATTTCTCTCTTTTTGAATGTCATCGTAAACTGCGTCATAGTCATACACAGTGCTGTCCTGCTCCAGGGCCTTCTGCATCTCCAAATGTGTCTTTAGACAGAGAAGGATAGACAAATAGCAGAAATGTAAATGACAGAGGGTTGACTATGTTTGAAAAATAGTGATAGCATTATGTGGACTCTAGTCGCATCTAGTATTTTTCATTTTTCCTCTCACCTGCTTCATTGTCTTCTTTTTGATAGCTTCTCTCTGCAGACTCTCTCCAACTGAGAGCTGAGGAACAAAACATAATCGGTGTATTTGAACAATCTGCCTGGCCAGCTGTGATCTGAATGATCTTGGGAGTTAATTTAATATATATCATATAGTGGAAACACCTGAATCATATGCTTTGAGTGGTGAATAATAACAAGAGAGAAATTATATTGTATTGCTCTGCTTAAAACAAATCCAAAAGGTTTACCCACCTCATCATCAGAGTCATCGCCAAACACTGAGGGTTTCTTCAGGGTTGCTACCTTTGATGCTCCTTTCTTCTGTGGCAAGATCAGCCCGTACCTATGGACAATCAGAAGCTTCTTAACACCCAACAAGGTCTGAGAGTTTGTCTTTTTTTGTGATAGACTGGTGATCTGTCCAGGGTGTACCCAGACCACCGTGACCCTAACCTGGACTAAGCAGTATAGAAAACAGATAGATGGCTGGAATTCATAAGGAAAAGCAAAGACTTTGTATCTGACACCAAAACTAAATCAGACATTTGAACAAAAAAAACCCACAAATGAACTGTAAGTGAAGTGTCATGACTGGTTAGTGAGGGTTAAAGTTGTCCTCAGTGCTAAGAAACAAACGTGTTCATATGGGGACACAGTTTTATTAGGGGTTTGTTAAAGGCTGGTATTAATAGGTCTTAGAAATCTTAGGCTACAAAAGAAAACTCACGTTAGCATCGTTAATAACTTTTTCTATTCGTTAGCCTGTTAGCGTGAACTGTGCAAACACTGAACTGACAGGAGCAGTGGATAAAGACACACAGAGCATGTGTTGATGCTGTAGGGTTCGTTTCTTGTAAACACGCTTCAAAACTACAAACTTTTATTCCACATCAGTGTAAATGTTAACTAGCCAGGTTAGCATATCGTTAGCATATCGTTAGCTTAACGTTAGCTAGCGTTGACTCGCTGCAGGAGCAACAATGAACCACCGTTTCTCTAAATGCTCCCGAGCTGTTATACCACAGCTGCTACAGTGCATTGGGTTATGTATCGTGACTATAACTAAAGCCCACCTAAATGAAACAGCCATTTAATGTAAACACTCCAGTTATCACGTTAGCATGTTTGCAACTCACTGTTTTGTAGGGGCCGCCATCTTCCTCGGATGTGAACGGCCGCGGCAGATTCGACACAATATTTTATTGTGTGAACCTATTAAATATTAATGATGATCGTGGTTTCCTGCTAAAATACTTTTCAGCGGACATTTGAATATAATTATATGCCAACCACATGACTCAGATTCAACAGTTTGGCAGTTGTAGTTGATTCTATGGCGAATGTGCGGACTTCAATTGACAAATTGATCAAGTGACGAACAAAATGTTATTTAACACTGGTTTCTGAAATCTGCATAAAAACGCAACTAAAATAGAGTGAGACTAAAACCACTTAAGGTCCCCGAGTTAACTGGAAAATGTTACAGTGAAAAGATATTCTTTCAATATGACTCAGCTTGTCAATAGGTGGCGACATGGCCCAAACTGCAACTCATTGATGATCAATCACTGCGAATATTAACTCTATGTGTTAAAGATCATAAAGTCATGATACAGTCTCTGCTCGCAAATAACAAAAAATATTAATCCAATTGTGAAATGCTAATACATAAATAAATGTATAATAAATGTGAATTTAGAATTCAGGGATACCAGAATTAATCTGGGCACAAATGAACATGAACTTTAAGTGGTAATTGTTAATAAATACCAAGATCTATCACTGTTATGTGAATTATCTAGTCTAATTAACTATTAGCCTGACAATTTCAAAATGTAAACATGGTGTAACCGCAGCAAATGCCAAATCTCAGTTAGAATTAAGTTTAATTAGAATTAGTTAGAATAAAGTATTTGTTTTAAGTGTAAGCAAACTTACAAACTGCATACAGTAGTGGCTGATATACACAGGTCTGTAGGAAAAAACCTTTTTGTTGGCCTCTACTGATTGCACCACTGTTTGATTATGGTTCCTGCCACACAAACCCATACGATACCATAGACCTTAAAGTTGATTAATCAATTAAAGGATTCAGAAATAGTCGATTGGCAGATAACCATTCATTTTTAAAGCAAACATGCCAGAAATAAAGTTCATCTTTCAATGGATAGAAAAGTACTTTGCAGTGCTTGTTTAGATTATTTCAATTACAGATATCAGCCAGAGGCTCACCAGCTTATGCCCAGTCAGCAACATGGACTGTGATGAAAGATGCCTGTAAGTCTGCTTTTTTGATTTGAGAGGAAATTGAGACTGATTTGTGTTCATGTCATTTGTCGCTGTCAAAGATAACTATTGGTCTGCTGTGATAAGTGATTGTCTCTAAGCAGATCAGAGAGCACATGTCTCACCTGTAACTAAAGATGCAGCTTTGAATTCCTGTTGCCTCCTCTGAGTGACTCTAAATCCAAACACCATTATCCCTGCCGTAATCTGCCTCTCATCTCCTCTCTGGCCTCAGTGCTAATCCCTCTGGCACGAACATAAAGCTGCCTGATGGATGGATGAATGGATGGTGTAGTAATAAAAGGAACTATGGGATGTGTGGATGCATAATGAAACAAAGGTGGATGGAAATGGTAGACACTAGAAGTGATAAAGTTTGGTGGTAGGAACTGAACAAATACCTTTTTATCAGTAACCGGGAGGCACATTCCTCTAATGTCAACGTTAATCTTTTTTAATTTTACAACCAGCTTTGGACCATTTCTCAAGAATCACTGGCTAGTATTATTTACTGGTAGGAGGAAAGGGGAGAGAAGATTAGTGTGCAAGCTGTGATGTAATGTTCTGGTGCTGTGCATCTGTGCACACCATGCATGCACTGGTGTCTGCGGAGTGTTACATGTGCTAATGACACAGGTCACATTTGAACATGCGATTAGTGACACGCTGAGATTTCTGCTATCCGTCATCTGTGGCCTGAGGCAGTGAAGATACCAGTGTAGCAGTACAGGCTCAGACAGGCAAGCTGCACCACAGGAGTCATGAAATATTACCTGATGCTTTTCCTTGGTCAGTTCTGAACCCAATTTTCTTATGCTCATATTGGTATGCAGACAGATCATATGACTCCTGGCTGTTGGCCATCTTTTATAAACTAACTCACACTCACACGCATGAAGAACGTATACAGTAAACCCAAAGGTCAGGGGCTAATGGAGAAGAATTTTCCGCTTGGCTCATCGTAATTATGGCGTAAATGATATCATCTGTGTTATGGGTCAGTCAATGGACCCCTGGGCATTAACATGCAAAAGGTCTCCCATCTTTCTTACATAAGAGCGAGACACTCAAGCTCAAAGCGACACAAAATAACTACATATAACGAGGCTGTGGTTGGCATCTCTTTGTGGTCATTTTGTGCGTCTTTCTGGGGTCATTCTCTGAGCCTCTTTGTGATTCTTTTGTGTTTCTCTGTGGTTATTTCACATCTCATTGTTTTGATTTTGCATTTCTTTGAAGTGATTTCTTTTACATCTTTCTTGTAATTGTTTGACTGACTTTTCAAAGGCCCATTGTGGCTAATGGGTCCCTTGACCCTGCGGTTCAGTAATGCTTTCACAGTAATGTAAGACTGTTTTTGGAGCCTCACTAATACCACACACTAAAAGCCCTTTTTCTTGTCAGTCCTTTAACTTTATGGAACTAGCCTGCAATATAAAACTTTTAGTGTACTCAATTCTCTCAACATCACTGTTAATGACGCAGGTCAATATTTACTCACTGCTCGTAACTTCTTTGTTTACGTCCAGCACACAAATGGTTAAACGGGATTGACAAGCTAAGCTGCGCATGCGCATGGGGCGCCGACAGAGGAAACAGCCGGGGAGTAGTCAGATAGTCCACGATCAGAGAGAAAGAGAGAGGGAAACCTAGAGAAGACCAATAACCCCGGTTCAGCTGGGGTTTCTCCTCTTCAAAACAATTATGCGCGTCTCGCCGCTGTCCCTTTCTCTCAGGTGTCCGCTTCCCGGTCGCTGAATGGCGCTGGTTACCGTGCAGCGTTCACCGACCCCCAGCACCAGCTCCAGCCCCTGCGTTTCGGTAAGAGCCGCCTTTACTTAACCTCCCTCCAGTACTATCGCCACCATCACCAAACCCAAGTCCCTTTGCTGTCGAAGGCGTTTTCAGGCTTTATTTTCTCTATTATTTTATATCGTCTTCTGACTGTCATAAAGTGCCTTGCCTTTGTACTGCTGCGCATGCGTGAAATATAGATGCTCATCATTTTTTAGATGCAGTATCGGTGTCGTTGCTCGTTGCAAAGTTTACCTGACGTCCCGTTATGGCTCTTTGGAAGTCAGCACCGTTAGCACCGATAGCTTTACAGGCAAAGCCCGTAGCTCCCTTTGTGTTTTTGCTGTGCTCCACCTGTGACATGGTTCCTGTACGCACATTTCCGCCAGTTCAAAGGTTCAGCTGAGAAACTAGTGCCCTGAAAACTGTTTTGCTATTTTGTCTGTATGGCATCACATTGTACTGCTAGCTGTCGGAAGGTTTTTGCTGGCCGAGTTGTAGTTAAACCAAAAAAAAAAAAAAAATTACTCATGCACTTTCAGCTCGTAGCAAGTGTCTAGGGACACGCATGAATGCGGGTGTTTACTCTTGCGTTATTGTTGTGATTATTGTTGTGAGCTGTCTTGGCATGTAAACAAGGTTGTGGACGTGTGTTTGTGTCTGTCCCACCATCTTTCTGTCTCTCTGTCCTTTTCTGCATGATTCTCCATTTCCCTGCCTCTCTCTTCCTGTCTGTGTATTAAGCTTGTTGTTTACACAGACTTCATAATGCCAGAGACTAAAACCTTGTTTTAGGGTTTGGGTATAATGTAAATCAGTTCAGTGTCTTCTGCTGTGATGTAAATACACCTGTTTGTCTTTAGTGAAGCCAAGGGAGGAGTGTGCCAGTTCAAAGCAGAGGAGCAGGTGGTTTTCTTGTTGCTGTTTAGTGTGGTGTCTGCAGAAGCAGGGAACCCCAGCAGACAGTCAGGACGAGAGTGAGGAAGTGATTTCAGATATTTGCCTGTCTGTTTCGCACTTCATACATTTCCTGTGTCATTTCTGCTGTGTGCTTTGTTGACAGCGTGTCCTCACCTGATCATTCATTTTTATAGCGAAGCATGTGATCTTGTCTGATGATAAATGTCTGCTTTTATACTAGGCAGTGCAGGTTCATTATAAACTGCCAGTAAAATGAGTGTCTGATATGGATATAATTACAATATTTGTATGTGTGTATATATATTATTATGATGTAGTTGCTGTTGGATAAAAATAAATAAATACAGGATTTTATATGGCAGGTGTTGATTTTTTGGAGATTTTTAGTAATTAGATAGTGATGATGCTCACAAGCTTGTTTTGGTTATGCAGAAGGAGAAACATGAAGACACTGTTTATTTTCATGGAAGTAATATGTTAAATATGAAAATAAGTTGACTTAAAACAGCCAAGGGATAAGTATTAGTTGCACAGATTGTTTCACCTCTTCCCTTGCTATTTGGGTTCAGTAATAGAATTTGTGTTACTTTCTATGCAATTATGTCCCTAATCAAAAACGGCAGTCATGCTGTTTTTTTGTACAAACAATGTCACAAGCACTGGGTATTGTGGCCCTGAAAGGGACCCTGTCCTTCATTTCTTTTGTATTCTCAGAGTAGAACAGGTTCTGTGAGTAGCTAAAACTAAGCTGTCTTGCTATGCACACACACATTTCACGTAGTTTGCTCTACCTGCTGTCTCTCAAAATAAATACAAGTTTCAGTAAGAATTCGTAATGTTTAGCAATCAGTTGCAAGATGTGTAAGGGTCAAAGTAACCCATTGTATAGCTCCTTTTGTGTGTGTGTGTGTATGTGTTTTATGATCAAGTATGCCTGTGATAGAGAAGTATTTAGTCACATGAGCATTTTACGGGCAGAGGAAGAAGATATTCATGCGTAATGGAGCAAGGTGAGGTAGACAGCTGGTGAAGGATGTGAAGCATTTTGTTGTGGATATAAGTTGCAACGTGCACACAAACAGTATTGCATGAACAAATTGCATAGACACGTCTGGTATCTTGTGTGTTTGTGTGGAGTTATGAGAGGCCTGCTTTTTTTGTTTGTTTCTCCCTCCATATTTTCTTGAACCTTTTGGTGAACCTGCCCAGCATTGTTGATGTGTGTCTGCTCCATAATAAGGGTATTTGTACACAAAACACACATACTGTACTATACACAGTAGCCTCTATACACATTAATTTAGTCTTCACAGGTGAAACCTTTATTACTTTTAAGTTGGTGATCCTAGATATGGTAACTTCTGACTGTCAGACTTGTCTCCAGTTCTGCAGACCTTGACCAGGCTGCACATTCAATACTCATTTGCATAAGCTTTGGAAAGATCCTTTCACATTTTCATACATGCAAAGTATGTGTGTTCTTCCATCGAAACAAATGTTGGGTTATATGTCACAAAGTAGGACACAACAGTACGGAACAGCATTGAAACTATGTGTAATTAAGTGGAAATAAAAACTTAACCATGTAGTTTACAATTTTTCAGAGCAGTATCTCATTACTTAATCTCAGTGCTGATTTGCATGTGCAATCAAATGCTTTTATTACTCATCATAATTCTGAATCACCATGTAGTGCTAATTAACTCAATATAGCTAAGACATGAAGTTACTGTCTTCAAAATACCTCCATACTGAACAGCTTTCCATTGTTTGGTTCTAAGCATTTTGCAATTCTAGTTTGGTCTGGTGTTACATACATAAGGTGTTCAACAATCCACAGGATCTGTTTTCAACATCTCGTGTGATATTGAACCTGAGAACCCACAACTCAAACCTGCTTTACACCTGCTTCAGTTGCACTAAACTGGATCTGCAACAGTCTCAGAAGACCAAACAGTAAATTCAGACATCCATAGCCTTCCCTGTTTCTCTTCAACAATACGGAGGCTGAAATTTTTCTACATGGTAAATCTCCAGAAACACTGCTCACAATTTGCATTGGGTGTATCAGCATTGTTGTTTTGTCACAGATAAGAAAAAATAGTGTTTTCATTTCATATCACTCAGTTCCAGTTGGAAACAAACACACTGAGGCAGCCGTGCATGAGTTCATCTTTTTGTCTATGCTCATTGTGACCTACCACCAACCCTGTAATCCACATCTTCCTTTTATGAAGCTGTTAATGGTTTTGTAATGTTGTTAAGGCTAGTTAAGCCTACATACAATCTAAACAAGATAAGTACCAGGGGTTACAAGATAAGTGCTAGGTGTTTATCTGTAACTAATCTGTACCCTTCTCGTTTAGCAAAGCTTCATATTCCACAATTTGCTGATTTATATTTTCCTCTCATTCTTATCTCTTTGCTTGATTTTTGCCTGTGAATGTGTTATTCTCTGACCGGCCACACCTTAAAAACAGACTGAGGTCATTTTCCTGGAGAGTTTAAATTGCACTGAACTCTGCTGTCCATGCTGCCTCTCTGCAGTACCAAATACTGCACTGGATGCTAGGAGCACTAATGTCTTTGAATGTTGAAATAAACAAGGTACTCTTAGTTTTACCCAATATAGTATGGTGTGGGTTAATTCCTTCACATTTTTCTCTCGAACCAGTTGTCACGTTGATGTAAATAGTGCTACATAATTAGTTGATCATGGTGATATTATGTTTTGTCAAACAAAATGATCTGTAACCCACAAATGTTTAGTACACTATGATACAGAATAATGAGTAGCAACCATCATACCAGCTACATGTGGTATTTCTGTTTGAGTAGTAACTCACTGATTAAATGGTTTTCAAAATGGTGGTGTGTGTGTGTGTGTGTGTGTGTGTGTGTGTGTGTGTGTGTGTGTGTGTGTGTGTGTGTGTGTGTGTGTGTGTGTGTGTGTGTGTGTGTGTGTGTGTGTGTGTGTGTGTATGTTCACAGCCATATAATGTTATGTTGCTTTTATGTTGTGTCTCTGTCTCCTAGCTCAGTTGTGGACCATCCAATATTATACTTTCATATTGTTAAATGGAATTTCTTTCCTGTTTTCTCTCTAGGAGTCAGGTAGTGGGGAGGATGACCGCCGTTCTCAGCCAAGGAGGTAAGATATTGGCAGATATTTGCAGAATCCTTTTGAAATGTGAGGTCCAATTAGAGCACAGGGTTTATTACATGACCCCTGACCTGATGTGACAGGAATTAGACTTTACTTTAAGAAGTGCTTGATGATTAATCAATTACATGTAGTTAAGAAGCAGTATCTTATATGTAACTAATTACATGTAATTGTTTGAGCCTGCAGGGCTTTCTTCTTTTTGCTGTTGTGATTTGTCAAAGTGCTTTTGTGGCATCATTATCCTGTGCTGTTCCTCATTGCCTCAGGCATTGAACTAGAGTTGGGAATCTGGTTTATCTTGTTTCTCTCAGCTGCATTTGCAACAAGTCCCCCAGTGGATCAGCAATTTCCTTCCACTGCCCACTGTGTTTATTTGTTCAAGATACAGATGAAACCAGTGAACCCTAGCTGCAGTATCATTCTAACTTCTCTTTTTGTTTTAGTTGGCTCTTTTAAAAACAGATCAAATCCTGAAGCCTTCGCATATGTGAGATAATTAACTCTTGTTCACTGGCTGTCCATTAGAGGGCAGTGTACTCTGCTCCTGTGGGTCAGCCCAGGGAGTGTGTGGATCCAGGGGCAGATTGGTAGCCACTCCCAAAGTCAGTATGCCTCTGTGTCTGCCTGGTCATTGGAGCACTGTGCTGTCCAGCTGAGAGGATTGTCTCTATTTGTGCAGCTGGGATTGAAATCTATATTCACATCCTGTATGTGTGTGTGTGCACACATAGGTATTTCAGTACTTTATTTTTCAGTCTTAAGATTAATTGCCCATTGACCTTAATGCTTTATGCTGACCTTTCACACATTCATACAAGGCTAAATGTGTCTTTTTACATGGAAATCAGGATCTTCTGATGATTGCTCCACTTATGGAATATGTTCACCATGACTTTCTTACATGTAAATATTTGGTCACTTTCATTTTCATTCAGCTGGTTAGATAGCCATTTATATAGAACGATGTATACAGGTGGAAGACATCTGCATTCTTTGCTATAGTTCTCACCACCACAGCACAAAAAGTAATGGAACCCAGGTTTGTTCCTCATGGTCATAATGCTAATTGTATTAGTTTAATTGGTTATCTCTTCCCATTACCATCCTGTGAAATGAGAACATGATGTGAGAAGAGCACAAGTTTGTTTCTTATGTAACTGAATACAAACACATTTGTTGTTGAGGCAGTGCTCTGACCTTATAACTTCCACAGCTGCTGATTTCACCCTATTAAGCTAAAGGAAGTCTTACTCAGCTGTATAGACAAATACTATATCTGCAGTCATGATGTGTAGGCGCTAAATGAGACTTTGCCAGTTGCGGCTAGGGCCATCCTAATCAACTGTCTGCTTCAACACGGTTTCATTTATTGCTTTTAAAGTTACAGTAAAACAGAAAATAGCTTCTGTATTATCACACATTTTAGAGTGAAACAGAATACGTGGGCAGGGCTCAGTTAAATCACATCACTCAAAAGTTGGTGTGGCTCAGTGAATACAGCATTCTACCCAGCTGCAAGAAAATACAGAGAAGTAAACAATCTTTCTTCAACCCACAAGCCTGGTTACGCGATCAGGAGGAAGAGGAAGATAAGAGTTAAAAGAATAACATAGACCTCAAGTAGATTCTTCAGACATTTAAACAAAGTTACTTCCAGGTGAAAACCAAACATTCACCTGCTGCTGCGTTGCTTGTAGCTACCCACAGTAATGGTTAAGTGCAGTTTAATGTGGGATTGCATATTTTTATCTAGCTACTCCTGTTTATGATGAGTTGTCAAATATGTTTTACAGAGGCAGGAAAGAAAAAAGGATTTTGTTATAAAAGAACTCTAAAATGAGCTTTAGTCCAAGCTGCAGTGTACTATATTCCCATCCTTGTGATCTCAGGTGTGATGGCAAAGAGACAAAAATGATTTAGTAAAAAAAAGAGGCCAAACACTGAATTAATGTCCCCAGAATTTTGGGAACAGGATGTTCATTTTCACAAACGCTGCTGATGTCTAGGGCTGCCTGTTGTGCCGTGGCAATCAGCAGCTGCAGCAGGGCTCATGTCTCACACAGGTAGCAACATTCATTCAGTCTGGAATAAGGCTTTAGTGATGCAGTGTGTCAGTCTGCGTCAGCAGGCCACTGCAGCTCTGCCAATTAAAGTCAGTGACATCAGCAGAATAGTGACATCAGCTGAAGCGGTAACGTCAGTGGAGGAGATATTGGAGGGAGAAGAATTCATTATGACACTTCAGTTGAATAGTTTCTTTGTCTTTTCTGTGTAGTCAGGTGTAAAAAGCAAAAACACATTGGGATAATTTAGTTTTTTGTTTTCTTCGTGTGTCCATACCTTCATTTTCAGTTGTTCTGAAACTCTTTTGACTGACTTTGTTGTAACCTTGGTGCAGTGATTAGCACGGCTGGTTGACAAGAAGAAGTCAGGTGGCTTTCTGTGTGTGTTGGTGTGTTCTCACTGTGCCTGCTCTGGTTTCCTCTACATCGCCCTTAGGTGTAAATGCAAGCATGAAGGCTTGTCTCTGTGTGTTTGATTGGTGACCTGTCCACTGTGTACCCTGTCTCTAGCCCAGTGTCAGCTGGCATTGGCTCCAGTCTGCCAAATGGACTGGTGGATGGATGGATGTTGTAATCTTATATATGTGGCTCATTAGATTGATTAGACTGTAAATAATCAGACTGACTGCCAGCGTGTAATATAGACAGCTGCTCTTTGGATAGATACACATCGTGTGTGTGTGTGTGTGTGTGTAAATTTCAGGCTTCAAATCAATAGGTAAAGGAAATACTGCATAGCCTTGGGTGTACTGTATTATATATGTGATTTAATCACTAAGGTGACCGCCTATGTGTTTGTATACGTGGAGACATAAGAGCAGCAGAGGAGTGTCCGGTGTCTACATGCGACAACCACATGCCTGCCTTTACTGCTTGTCATTGGACGGTGTGAATTTCAGTAGTCAAATGTGAGAACAGTAAGATGGAACTTGAGAAATGAGTCCAACAGTAAACACATAAACATGCTGCTGAGAATTGATGGACCACCAGGAAAGGATTAATGCCTTTAACTGTTGACTGTCTAAACCTATAACACATGTTACAGATGTTTCCATAATTGCTGAGAATTGGTAGCAGGCTTGCACTCTTGAATCCGGACTTTTCAAAACATGATGTCAGGTGCATCTGGCTAAAATCAACACATGAATTCATAGAACAACTGCAGACACACTGACACATATATAAAGGAAAAATAATCCACTTATTCCATGCGCAAAAAGTGACGCAAAAATGTGAATCCAAGTAAATCATTTAGTGAAAAGACCATTGTCAGTGCAACTAAAAAATCCTGTAATTCTAGAGACATAAATAGACTCCTGCACTACCAACAAAGAGCAGTCAGAACAGGAAAAGCAAGGAGCAAACAATTGAAGGATAATTTGTCATTCAAACCTTCTGGGTGTAATGCTCATGTAGAGAATTTTACGTTCTGAGGTAAGTAGCTTTTAAGCAGTTGCATCATGTCCTGGTGATTTTGTAATTTGATGGCACATGTGTATAGTCAGAACAACAATGGGCAGCTTCTTTAAAATGTGTTGCAAACGTTTAATTACTTGATGTGATGAATTAAAGAAAGAAGAAGATGGAAGAGACGGTTGCTTCTTTAGTGAGAGAAGAAAGTTAGAAGGAGAGAACAACCTCGTGTCGAAAAAGGAAAGTTGCGGTAGGAGAATTGAACAGGAAAGTGAGCTGTTCATTGGGGAACTGTCAGATTAATTAGCTGTTATCAGTCCGTGATGGAGACCTCTGGTGAGTATTTAAGTCTCATTAGTGTGAGTTTTCAGTGCTCACAGTATTCCTGCACTGTACTCTCATCCTTCTGCTTCATATATCTGTCTCCTTTAATGCTTTTACATCGTGTCATCAGCCTAATAAATAAGCAGTCATCAAGCTAACCTACCCACTTGCCTCATGGTTGCTTGATCAAGGACAGCATGTAAGTGTACAAAAACATACACAGCCCATATAGACTTAAGCAGTATTACACACACCACAGATAAACCTAAAAAACTCTGCAGTTGTTGTTATTTATCCTGAGATATCAAATGGCAGTCAGGTGGTGGCCATGTGTTTACCCTCAGTTTGTAATCTGTTTTATGAATTAAAACCACAGGGGGTCAACAAGCAGCATAACCACCTCTGAGGTCAGATTTCTTCTCAGTTCATTGGTCACCTGATGTTTCCTTTTTTATTTCTCAATCCTTTCTCTGGTGTTGTTGTTGTTGTTGTTCTGTTGCTGGAGGTGGCAGCATGTTAGGTGTCTTGTGTCACTGGCCCTGGTGGGAATCTTTCCTACAGGCACAGACCTAGAGTTGGTTACACAACTTTGTCACGCTTCCCCCAGCAGCAGGGTACAGGCAGCACAAATGTGAACTGTCTCTCGTACTCTCCAGAGGAGTAATTAATGCTTAATTAGAAGAGGTATTGTCATGGAGGCTAAGATACAGTGTTTCTGGTGCTGTTGTGACCGTGTGAAGAGAGACAATTTGCTCTTGACCAAATTGACACTAGCCTAATAAGTCTATGCCTAGCCTAAGCCAGATAATAAACGCTTATCTGAGAAGTAGAGAGAAACACGTTCATCAAAACTAAATGATAAATGTAAATCAAACTTATTATTTTCAGTCTGGAGTTAGATGTTCTGGGACCAATTCTGTGTCCAGAATGGATTCATTTTGATTCAGTTTAATTCATGTTTGATTTGCAAGATAAATACCAATGTTGCATAAAATATGTAAAGTGTATATTCATATGTTAAATGATTATCAGATTTTCCACTTCCATTTTGTGAACCAAGGATTTATTATCCTTGGCCAGTGCTAAACAACTAATCCATCACACATCAGTATTTTTAGGCTTGTATGTGCCAACAGATGAATAATAAAAACCCTGGACAACTAACAAACAAGCCTAGTAATTTTTAGGAAGTTTCAGTATTATATATATATATATATATATATATATATATATATATATATATATATATATATATATATATATATATATATATATATATATATATATATATATATATATATATATACACAGTATATCTCACTCATGGACATGATACGAGTCTGAAGCAGATGAAAGAAAAAAAATCTTGCCCTTATTTGTTTACACCGATTATTAGGACAAGTTTGTTTGTGCTTTGGGGGCCCATGGTCTTTATTTTGCCTAGGGCCTCTCAGACGCCCGCACCGGCCCTGACTGTGGCACCAATAATGCGTGATAGCATCCTTAGACAGAGCGCTGTGTCCAGCGATTGGACCGTGTGTGTCTCCTCCCCTTCAGCTTCAGGATTTACCGCAGCCTGCTGCAGTCTGCAACAATCCAGCTGAGCAGATGTTACAAGGCTCAAGTGTGTTAATTGGTCAGCATCTCCACCGTTTTTGAGTTTTATTGAGTATTATTTTTATATACATCACCGCGCCTTTAAAAGTGTCTTATTTTCTATTGAGTTAATTTGACATGCCGTGAAGTCCATTAAAAAGCACAAAGTGAGACGTAACGTCAGAGCTTCTGCGCTTTCACAACTACCCCGACGGTGCGGAGCCCTCCACATCACACCGGCGACTCTTGGCAACAGCATCCAGCTCCAGCGCGCCTTGCTCCCGCCACCGGAGCAGCCATGCCTCCCGGTGTTGTGACCGCGCCACGGAGCTCCTCAGCCGGCTGCTTCTGCGCCTGCTGCGGGGTGAAGATGAGACCTTATTTCACCGAGAACTCCGTGATCTCTCAGGGGGAGATTTATCAGCTGTGAGTTTCCTGAGTACACTGTGTCCTGAGTGGGTTTTGTATTTCTACAACCACCTTGGTGAGATGTTTGAATCTAAATGTAGTTTCTCTGTCATCAGTGAATGGTTGGACAGATTTCTCTGACTTCAACATTACTTGGACAATCTCCCTGGATTCTGACACAGTTCACATTTGCACTCGCCCCCCTCTAATATTTGGTTACAGTAATTTGGTATGACAAAGCATGTGGTTTTCCCATGATGACTTAATGGAAGGATATGACAGTACAGCAGCAGTAGCAACAAAGTCAGTGGTTTCCTTCCCTTTGCTCCTGGTGAAATGTCTGCCAGATGCTCGTCTGTTCACATGCAGTCCCCTCCACAGCAGAAAGGCACACAGTGTACCTGAGACAGACTGTTCATGAATCGGAGGACGTGATCAGTCTTGTCAGCCGCGTACACAGAAAACGGGAATGCGACTGGAATTTATTGGCTTTTTATGTGGTTGATCAGCCAAGTCAAGACATAGTTTGACTGCAGTGACCCAGTATTCACATTTGCATAAGACATCTGTTTATTGTTTGTGTGAGAGTGAAGGAGCACAAACTGCTTTCAGCCTCTGTCCTCTCACAGGGTGTAGGACTGAGGGTCTGTTTCTACAGGGTTTCTCTCTGATCTTTTTATGTTAATGGGATGTGGGAAGTTTGTGTCTAGTTCCCTTATTTGCCAGTGTTGCGAGTTGTGTGCATAATTCCTGTTGCAGGAGAAAATGTAGTCTTTTTCATTTGAAAGAGATAAGCTTCAGTCATGGTCTGTGATGCATTTACATTTCACCATGAAGGAATCTGACTGTGATGGATGTGGGTTGAGAATGTGTTTCTAAAAGAATTGAACCATCAAATATATCCATCCATCCATCCATTTTCTATACCCGCTTTTCCTGGCTCTGGGTCACGGGGATCTGCTGGAGCCTATCCCAGCTCTCTCTCGGGTGGAAGGCAGGGGTACACCCTGGACAGGTCCATCAAATACAAATAAATGAAAGTGACAAATCTTAAATTGTTTTTTTTTTAACTCAATTATTCAGCTAGATACTTTTAAAACAATTTATATAGTAACTTCTTAAGTTACAGCTGTCCATCCTTCTTTGTACCCACAGCAGTCAGAGACAGAATGAGACTTCCTATGTCTGACTTTTTAGGTCCTCATCTTGACCTATATTTGTCATTGCCCTTAACATGTTGTGACACATATAAAGAGTTGGGGATTACTGATGATTCCACATTCACTCCGTGATTACGAAAAGGAGCAAGGCTTCAACTTTAATATCAGCTCAAACCTGTTTTTGAGCATTGGCTGGATTTGTTGCTTTCTACAGTTTCAGCCATGATTCAAAGATGTCAGAGCTGTGTCGAAATCAAAGAAGTGCTCCGGGCATCATAGTTTCATTGCATAACTATTGTTCAGAGAGCAGTAGTGCTAAGTAGCTGGAACTGCCAGGTTCCTCCCAGGTTTTTGTTCTGTTTTGTGCCAGGAAGTACTAAAGTCTCAGCCAGTTAAATTTATAATTATCTAGAGTACAAAAATAAAAAGTGCAGACAGATCTGCCAGTTTGAGACAGGGGAAGGTTCATTTGAAGAAGAGCTCTGGTTGGTTAAATTAGTGGACACTTCTTTCTTTGTGACTGTATGAAAGTCTGCAGCTGAATATGTCTTTGTCAAAGCATCTGTCACTTTTTGAATGTGTGGTATTTAAACCAAATGCTATTTGCTGCAAACTTCACAGTGAAGTGTCTCATAAAGAAAACATGGCGGTGCAACATGCCTGCCTCTGTGAAAGGAGACTCTATGTATGTAAATTTAAAAGGCTCATTCTAAGATTAAAAAAATGATGGTTGGTATTTCTTGGTGATTAAAAACTGACAAAATATTTATGAATAGTGTTTTTCATTTCTTCTAATAGATCACTCTAGATATTACACATTAAACATTTAAAGCCCTAAAGGCTTTCCCTGTAGTCGATTATTAAAACTATTAATAGGTGATCATCACTCACTTCATTTTTTTCTCTCTGTCTGTCCAGTATCAGCGAAAGTTTCCTGACCGTTAAAGGAGCTGCTCTCTTCTTACCTCGTGGAAATGGCTCCTCCTCTTCTTCTGCCTCTCGCTTCTCACAGCTGCGCAGCAAACATGCAGGTGAGGTAAAAGGTCTTCCTCAAGAACTCTACGCTTTTTAACTGTATCAGTTTTGCTTTGTTGTTATGTGTAACTGCAGTTTTTGACACTGATCAAAGTTGTGTTTTGTTATCCTACCAGGGGACATCCAGCAGCACCTACAAACCATGTTCACGCTCCTCAGACCAGAGGACAACATCAAACTGGTGAGTACGCAATATAACACAAACAAGCACACACAATACAGTCTCGTGGTTCTCAATCACCTGTTTGTTTCCTAATCCAGGCGGTTCGTCTGGAGAGTGCCCACTCCCAGGTCACCCGATACATGGTGGTGGTCTCAACCAATGGTCGTCAGGACACGGAGGAGAGCGTGGTGCTGGGAATGGATTTTAGTCCTGTAGACAGGTGAGACTGTAACATATACAAGCTTATATGTGTCTGTTTTAATAATGTGCAAAATGGTGTAACATGGAGATGCTTTCCTCCCAGTTCCTGTTCTATAGGGCTTGTTTTGCCCTTATGGAGTGACACACTGATACATCTGGACGGAGATGGGTAAGAAAACTTCAAGGTTTAATCACACAGCAAACACTGGTTACAAATCCACGATGCTAAGATGGCTAACAGTGTCTTTTTCCCTTTTGTCCTCCATTTTTTTTTTCTTGCATTCAGCGGTTTCAGTGTGTCAACTGACAACAGAGTGCATGTCTTCAAGCCCGTGTCTGTGCAGGCCATGTGGTGAGTCACACTGTATTAACTACACAACCTAGTCAAAATAGATTTGTCTCTGTTCTCTTATATTGTTTACAAGTGTTCATCTGATTAGTCTTCTTCTGTCATTGTCTCAAACTCTCTCCCCTTCCTCTCCTGTCTCCCTCTCACAGGTCGGCCCTCCAGTCACTCCATAAGGCATGTGAAGTGGCTCGTTGTCACAATTACTTCCCAGGCAGCCTGTTTCTTACCTGGGTCAGCTACTATCAAAGCAGGGTCTGCTCCGACCAGGTGCGCATCAACGAGTGGAACGCCATGCAGGATGTGCAGTCACACCGTGCCGATTCGCCTGTCCTCTTCTCTGATGCGTAAATATCCAAAACATATGAAATATAATGTTTCGGGGTTTTTTTTTTTCCTCCCCTTTATTTTTTATCCAAAGTAAAGAGTGTGATTTGCATAATACCATAAAGTTGTTTGGTTACACGGCCTCTCCATATGGAAAACTGCATATTTGCAGTAAGACCTAATAAATGGAAATAAATTTGCACTTGCTTCATACATTGTATTTCACTGTCACTGTGTTTCTGTAGACCTACAGAAAGAGAACTGACAGAGCGTCAGATCAAAACCAGTTTAAGGGAGATCATGATGCAGAAAGACCTTGAGAATGTTACCTGCAAAGAGGTGAGTCACTGCTTCAGATACTGAATTTAAAGGTGCTTAAAGAGATCATCATTTAAATTCAGAGAGCATTTAGTCAGTTTCTGTAACAAATGTTCATCAATACTTCATCATCAATACCTGCATTTTCAGTTTAGATTTATTTGTTTTAAATTGTTATCTGTCTTTGTTGGCTGGTGTTCTGTAGATCCGAACAGAGTTGGAAATGCACATGACATGCAACCTGCGAGAATTCAAAGAGTTCATTGACAATGAGATGATAATCATTCTGGGCCAGATGGACAGTCCTACAGAGATCTTTGACCATGTCTTCTTGGTAGGTTAACACAGAACACCTCTGAAGTACCACTGCTTCATCTGTTATCCAGAATTAGTCTCATTACACTGAAATCAACAGAATGAAGAACCACTAGAATGGCTGGCAAATAGCAAATTAATTATTGCGACAACATCATAATAGTGTCTGGGTTTTTAGACATGAATCACTTGGTTGTACATCAGGCTTAATCCATGTCTGGGAAACCTGGCAATATGTGAATTAATCTAGTGTAATTCCTCTCAATTTTAAGGTAATTTACTTTTGTTTGGTTTGGAATGCACATTGAACAGAAGGCATGTCTTGCCGCAGGAATTAAGCAGTATGAAACATTTGGAAGAAGGCTCTGAACAAGTCTGAGGATTGCTTTTGTTTCCTACAGGGATCTGAGTGGAATGCATCCAATTTGGAGGAGTTGCAGAAGAGCGGGTAAGGAAGGGGATAAAAGCAGCAAAAGCCTTTACACAGTACAAGCTGTATTGAAATCAGTAAAAATATAAGCATTATATGATAAGACACTCACTCATGAGACAGTCACCTTGTTTCAAAGGAAATGAAATGTTTTTTGTTGACATATTCAGTTTAGCCATATAATTTCTGTGTAAGAGCTGCACCTCTCTTGTCTTCTAATTGTTTCTCTCCATGTCTCATTGTCATTCAGGGTACAGTACATCCTGAATGTAACGAGGGAGATTGATAACTTCTTCCCTGGTGTGTTTGAGTACCACAACATCCGTGTTTACGATGAGGAGGCCACTGACCTGCTTGCTTATTGGAATGACACGTACAAGTTTATATCTAGAGCCAAGTGAGTTTCAGATGACTGCCAGTTGTCTCCCTCTTCTTAAGGCAAAGCTTTCTTCCTTCCTTTTTGCCTTTTCTTACTGTTCTCAGCTTGTTTTTTAGGAGATTGCCCCTTTTAAAAAACTTAATTTAGTCAGATGAACTCTTGACAATAATAGGCTCTGATAGATGTGCTTGATTTCTTTCTATGTGTACCAGGAAAGCTGGGTCCAAGTGCCTGGTGCACTGTAAAATGGGTATAAGTCGCTCTGCAGCCACAGTGATCGCGTACGCCATGAAGGAGTATGGATGGGATTTGAAAAAAGCCTTTGATTATGTCAAAGAGCGTCGAACTGTGACTAAACCTAACCCCTCTTTTATGAGACAGCTGGAGGAGTATCAGGGCATCCTGCTGGCCAGGTACCCACATAAACACAGTATCAGCCCATATAGTATCTACTGTAGATTTTTGTGTGCAGCATGACAGCACTTGATGCACGTTGTGTCATAAAATAAAACCTTCTTTTAGGTTGAAGGTAAGAGTGATATGCTAATAATTTAGTTCAATAACCTGTAGAGTCACATTATTTCTGTATACATGTGTGTACAAAGAGGATTGGACTAAGTCAAAAAAGTCTTTATAACATGTTTTTTGTGTCGTGTTATAATAAAAATTGTCATTGTTCCCACCTGGTTGTCACCTTTTCTTGCAGCAAGCAAAGGCACAACAAACTGTGGCGTTCTCACTCTGACAGCAATCTCTCTGAGCACCATGAGCCACTGTCTAAGTCCTACGCCCAGCCTCACAGCCTGGGTCGCTCAGACCCCCATAACCAGGCTAGCAGCACGGCTGGTCCCTCTGTGAAAGAACTACTGGAATCACTGGGAGCTTCATCCAGCACTGGCAAAGCAGGACACTCCACTAGCCAGCCTGATACTGGCATCCATTCCAAACAGCTCAACTCTTCATCCCTTGAGGGGAGGGCAGCTCTATCTGCTAATGCTGATGTTCAAAGTTTGCAAGCTCCTTCTCATTCTGCTGAAGCCCAGAGCCATCACCTGGACCCCTCTTGCCCTGAACCCACAGCTGGCTGTGTGTCTCCATTATCTCCACCACTTTCCAACGGATTATGTGACTATGAGGAGCCGCCCTCATCGCCTCCTCTCTCCCAGCCGAGGGCCGCCACTGTAGTGCCAGAGCCTCAAAAAACAGACATGGTGACTGTTGTGCAGAGTATTTTGGTGGGCCAGCCTCACGCGCCTCCATTGCTTCACCACCTCCCCCTCTCCCCTGTTCCATCCCCAACTCCAGCCTGCATAGACGAAGTCATCAAACCACAGACATTGTCCTGCACTCTGCCGATGGTGGTGTCAGTGCCTGAGCCCATTACAACACAAGCAGCAAGCTTACACCAGGCTGGACCCCAGTGTCTGTCTGCACCAGTGCCTGTCCCAAGATCAGACTGTGACCAACATAAATGTGGCTTGTTTTTGGACGGTTTACCAGCCCATCCACCCTCCACGAATGACTTTATCGGCTATCCCAGTGCCATTCCACATAGCAGTGAAGTGTTGTTTGGCCACAGTTCAGACCACATTAACTTTTTCAGTGCCAGGGAAAAGTTCAGGGGAATGAGTCAAGATGTCTGTGATGTGGTGCCACAGTCGCCCCCGCTGAGAAGTTGTGCCAAGGAACAGCAATCACTTCTTCTGGAGGTCCCCACCAGTGAGGAAGAAAAAAGAAAGGTGAGACTACTAAATTATCATCTAGGCTCTGAATCATATAAATATGCTCAGGGCATTTGTTGGGCTGTTCCCCAGCTGTGAAGGTTTTAACCTTTAAGTGTGAATAACAAGTCTTTTTTCATGGATATGTTTGTGTAAGATAGTAAATATAATGAGATATACTGTAGACTGTCAAAATAATTTCTAGATTAAAATTTTCATTGCACCCACAGCAAATTAATCATTTGTGCAAGTAGTTTAGCTGTTGGGTTCTTTAGTGCAAGAGCACCAGCTGGTGGCATAAATGAAGAATGCACCATGTGATTCACATCTGATTTCCAGTTTCATCTGTTATATTTCAGTGTCATTATGGATATACTCATGCTTTTTTTTAATTTAAACTATCTTTTACATTGTCATTCTCTTCTTTGTAGAAAAAGTCCATCAGTCCTGTGCAGGTCACAGGACTGAAGCCTGCAGAGCACACAGAGACTTCAGCTCTTGGCCAACTGGAGCCTCAGGGCCCCCAGGACCAGGAAGTGAAGAAGTCAAATCTGGAAAAAGATGATGAAAGCAGTTTATCACAGAAGGAAGCTGAGAATGTAAAAGAGGAAGTGAAAAACAAAGAAGAGGAGGAGATTGCTCCTGCTGGTCTCTACAACGACTGGACAAGGGGGTCTGTGCGTCGTGTCACCCAGCAGCTGGAGCAAAGAATGAAACAAGAGCATGAGGGTCCATCTCCTTCCTCATCTCCACCGTCTCTGTCCGGTAGCACCTCCTACTCTCAGCGGCGTTCTACCAGCATCCATCCTGTGACAGAGGCTAATCCCCAGGATGCATCAGTTTGCGCACAGGTGTCAGTAGTTAGCCCTGTGCTAGAGAAGCAGGAGGATGGTGATGCTGACGATGATAGGAGGCCTGGACCACCTGAAAGGGAGAGTGGTGATGTAGCTGAGATGGGGGAACCAGGAAGTCATGACAGAAGCACAAAAGGACACAAACGTCATCCTGCTGATACTAGATTGCGCTCTACCTCTTCTTCTTCCCACCGCTCTGCCCATTCTCCCTTTGCATCTGTGAACTTCCTGTGTTTGGAGGGCGTCACAGAGCACGAGTCAGGCACAGATTGGGACTCCACCACAGAGGGACCCCACAGTGACATCATTATGAGAGAGACATGGGAGACTTTGTGTGAGCTAGGTGCCTTCCTGAAGCAGGTGAGTGTTGGTGGCACATGCAAGGACAGATGTGTAGACCAGGATTTTGGCCTCACCACTGGAACTGCTCAGAAACAAGGCAGCAGCATCCAGAGGAGGGTTAGGGAGGTGGAGGCCAGAATTCGCCAGGCAGGGCTGACACCGCCATCCCTGATGAAGCGATCAGCCTCTCTGGCCAAACTGGGCTGTCTGGAGCTGCTCGCCAACGACCTGAGTGAGTGGGAGCTCGGCTCTTCTTCTGTAGCTCCACCCTTAGCACAACCTCCACTCCACTCAGTTAGTGATGAGTCCAAGAAGCAGCGGGTTCACAACTCTCCTTCCTCAGCCGGCCAGAAACCAGAAGTCTCTGGAGTTGGTACAGAGAAACGCTCTGAAGCTGCAGAAACCTCATCAGGAGTCTCGACTTTATCAAACAAGACCCCACAGAGAGGAAAACACTCTGGCCAAGATTCTCAGCATTGGCCTGGACCGACACTTATAACAACAAGGCAGCAATATGGAAGGACTCACCCCCTGAGGCGGCTTAAGAAAAGAACTCTTAGTACACTTTACCATACCATGTAACCCTCACTGTGTGTGTGTGTGTGTGTGTGTGTGTGTGTGTGTTTGACAGAGGCATAATATGCACTTGTGAGAAATGGAAATTAAGTTCATATGTTGGATTTATCCAACAAATCAAACCAACGCCTCTTGCCTTAATGGATATGTTTAGTTGTTTTTTTTTTCCTGCAGATCCACCAAGAACATCTGTACAGTCTGTGACATGAGATACTCTCAGTGCAAGAACAGTGGCGAGGCTATGAAGGGTCCAGTTAACTGAAATTGATTGCAACACGGTATAAACAAAAAGCAGCTACAACCATCGTCCAGATGTGTAACTTATTTCAAATGTTAATATGCCTGAGCCTGCAGCTACTCTCTCTACTTCGTTACCGGTTTCTCCGTCGTCAACTTGATATTTACTTCGTTGCTGTTGGTTGATTGAATAGTGTGATCTGATGTTAGGTGGAACGTAGCCCGTACTTTCCTGTTCTCGTGCTTTCATGTCTCTTTCTGTTTGCTAGTTGTGCTGGGTAGCTACTGAGAAAACGACGCCGGTGTTCTTCTGGTACAATCTGGCAGGTAAATGAATCTGCCCGACATCAATTCACCACTCTGACTGACTTCTCCAACCTGCAGATTTGGTTCTAAATGAACACACGAGGATAAACTTGAATTTACGTGGCAGAAATGCTTTGTGCTGAAAAATAATGCTAATCAAAGTCAGTTCTGCTGTGTTGAGACTGATTCATGGGTTGTGCTAGCAGCAGCTCATCTGAACCCACAAAAAGCTCAGGTCGAACCACAGACGCCACAGATTAGTGTTTAATCCCCAAAGAAAGGTGTATCCAGAGCTTGTGACGGGAACATCAGCTGAAACTGGTTGCGATGCTGTACAGTGGTTTAGTGACACAGAGAAGAGGCATGGGGTTTTATTGTTTGTGTGTTTTGGACTGCACAATACCTCAGTAAGTCAACCAAATCTGACCTGCACAAACGTCAGGCTCTGGATTCCAGGAATGTCTGTCTCAGTCAAAAAGATTTTCTGCTTCACTACTTGATAAATTGAAACAAACATTTCTCTCTGTCGTCCTCTCACAGTTCTGATTCCACTCAGACTAGAGGTTTTTGTATGTATTAGTGTTTGGGAGAAACTGTAGGTTAGGGGAATGGAATTTGAAGGCAGAGTGTATATTCGAGTTTTCTGCTATGCTCTCTTTGGGATGTAAAGGTCTGTATTGTGAGTGTTGACATTTTAGAAACTACATGTTTTTATATCTGTGTGAGTGTGACTGTAGCACAACTTCACTGTCTTGAGACTGATTTCATGGGCTGTGTACATTCTTTTGTTTTTGTTTTTTCAGGAGTGTGCCTGTGACTGGCAAATCAGAAATGTCTGTACAGGGAGGTCTGTCATACATGCACTTTACTCCCTTTGTAATTTTAAATGTGGCTTTTTTTTTTTTTTTTTTAATGTGTGGTTGCTACTTTTGGGGAGCATGCCTGGGTAGTAGATGTTGGGTATGTGTGTCTACAACAAACAGCTGATTATTGTTTGTTTTTATTTTAAACTGTCAGTGTAAATATTCTTTTATATCATGTGCTTCAACTGTGACCATTAAACAATGGAAATTATTGAGACCGTTTTGTCTGCGTCCATTAATTTGATTATTTTAGTCAAAGTGTGAAAAAATAGTGACATATTTGCTATTTTGGCAAAGTGTCTTTTGTTTTCTGTTTTTGTTCCACCAGCTAAATTCTACTCTTCAGTTCAACAGTGAAACTGGTAAGTCATAAGCAGAAACTCAGTCTCATTATCAGTAGCTTCTGTTCTACATGTCAGATATTTGAGCATAGATTCTCTGCAGTATAAAGACAAATGAATACAGTGATTACGCTGTCAGCTCATCATTTTCTCCTTTGTTCTCTCTCTTTAGGATCTCTAGTACCAGGATTTAGGGGTCTCTGAGGGATCTAATACAGATCTTTGTTTTCTTGATTGACAGCACTAATATGATAAAACATTTTGTGCGTATTTTAATGTAGAAAATAGAGTTGTCTGTAGCTGTCCCGTACACAGTGACTATATAAACCTTTGTGTGTTATATCACTGGAGTTACTTTGGGGAAACAAAGCCTGATGCGGTACTTTTGGTGTTTTGGTTGCGTTAGAGCATTTTGGCTCTGACATTAGGGAACTACGTATAACTTGTTCAAAATGTAAAGCTACATGTGGAAAAACAACACTTTGGATTTGGTTTAACTCATTTTCATCACAGAGAAACAACTTTGGTTTTAGGAGTCGCCAATGAGACCTCGCTGATCCGCTCACCTGCTTTATTTACCTGTTAAAGTCACTATTCTTTAATCTGAGCCCACCGCCAGTGGCACTGACCCCAGGGGACGCGCGCGTCACGTTTCTCTATACTGACCGAGCCTGTTCCAAAATAGACGGCACCCACCCACCCACACCCTCCTCTCTCCCTGCTTTGCCCCAGTACCCCCCCCCCCCCCTCTCTCTCTCTCTGCCGAGGAGCGTTACGCAGTTGTCCAGTGAGTCTCCTCAGCAAGTCCGCACCGACTCCAGGGAACCGGATCTTAGAGAAAATCATTCAAAGGACTAAAACACCGGCAGGAAGAGGAGTGGGTTACACATAGGAAACCGTGAGATCAGTCCAGGGAAGAGGGGTCTCCCCAAAACCTGAGGTGAGCTTTCCTAATCTGTGTGTCAGTATCGGAGCTGCAGTGAGGTGAAGGGTGCGTCACTGCTGGAGAGGAGTGAGTGCGTCCCCACCTCTGAAAATCCTACAAAGACCTGGTACATTATGACTGTGCCCTGTTCCCCTTGTGAACGGAGCGAGTCGGACTGATACATGGCAGGTGTGGACTACTTTATAGCCCCCTACCTTCCTCTCTGCGCCCCCTCGCAGCCTATGTCCATGTGTTTGTATCGGCTGTGCGCAGTGGCTGTTTAAATCCACGGTCCCCTCAGTAACGATAAAGCGCCATAGATTGCGCTGGCTTCATTCTGGGACTATTTAGGATCAGGCAGGGGTGGGAGGGGCGGCTGGCCCGGGTGGGACAGTGCAGTTTGTCAAGTCTATATTAGGAAAGTGGCAGTGTCATTCTTTCGCTCTGTCTCGACTCTCCAGAGTAGAGCTATGTCACTAAGCCCAGGCAGAGTCATATCACTTATATCATGTTTTCCACCTGCAGTTTACTTTAAATCACGTTTCCAACCGTGGTTTCCCAAAGGACGCACGTTTTTAGAAAGAGCTCTGTGCTGTTGGTCTGTACCTCATTTCAGCCCAGGGCCTGCTGGTTTCAGATCATGCCAGTCATATGAAGACTTTTCTGAGAGAGCAGTGAGCTACTGTGAACTACAAGAAACACTTTTATTCTGTTTATGTGTTTCCATAAGGCAAAGCCTGTCATTAACATCAGTGACATAAATGTATCAGTGGGGTTGTGTTTTTCCACAGTTCCATCTGAAGTGGCTGCTGGAATTTAAATCTCTGGATTGTGAAGCGCTTCCAGCAAAGCATCATTCTGGTTTAGCTGTGTATCCCAGTGTCTAGGTTGAGTTTAGGCCTGGCCTCAGTTTGTGCTCTCATGGTTTCATTTAAAAACTAACAGTTTGAGTTTATCATCCACTAAACAGGAGGAAGAACTCGGCTGCATTTATCCGACATCTTCAGGGACTGACACAGGCCTACTTTTAGATGTGGGTTTTTAGTTGTGACCTTATGTAAGCCAGCACAGGCTGCTGCTCTGGACACATTTTAAACTATGTGGCTGTGAATGAAAGTAACTGCTGTGTTGTGTTTTCCGCTCGTCTTTTGTCTTAGTGTTTGTCTTTGAAATCGTTGGTTGGACAATCGACTATTAATATCGGCAGTGATGGCAGACACTGTTATAGAATATCTCCTGTGATTTGGAGGATTACATTCCCTGTGGCCTGGTTCCTGGAAGAGCTGCAGGACAGCAAGTTGTCAGTCACCAACCAGCCTAAAAACACATTACAGAGTTCACCAATCAGACAAACGCAGCTTATATTAAAAGCCCTGCAAACTTGGCCTCAGTTCCAAAGATTTATTGGCAATATCGGATATTAAAGACTAAATAATCAACGTTATACATAATATTATGTTTTGTATCTTAAAACTTAATTGGTAAAGTTTGTAGCTGTCAGATAAATGTAATGAGGGAAAAATACAATATTTATTTGCTGAAATGTCCGGGAGTAAAAGTATATAGAGACATTATATGGAAATACTCAAGTGAAATACAAATACCTAAATATTTAAACATATGATTGAAGTAGAAAACAAAAGGGAAATTGCAGCTTTTGACTTGAATATTTTGATTATTCTGTCTACTTCAAATTTGAATAAATACAAAAAGTAAGTTGTCATGCTCTGCCAGAAACTTCCTGTCTTGGATTTTTATTTTGATACTACTTCCTGTTTTGGTTTCACAGCTCTCCTGTTTGTTTCTGCAATTTTTTTTTTTTTACAGTATGTGACTATTCATAGAAGTCTCTGCTGCTTTAGTTACATTTGGTTTCATGGGTTATGTTGCTGCAAGTGACTGTTTTTTTGTTTTTTGTTTTAATCTTACTCTTCCTGACCCTCTTCTGGCATCTCTTTACACCTTTTCCACCTCCTCCTCCTCTTTCTCTATTTCACTGTTTTCTTATTTCATCTTTACCGTCACTTTTTTCATTCTTTCCCATCTGTTGTTTCCTCACCTTTGCATCCCTTTTGCCTCCATCTTCCCACCTCAGCCATGAGTCGCAGCATCGTGCGGCAGAGTAAGTTTCGCCACGTCTTTGGCCAGGCGGTCAAGACCGAGCAGGGTTACGATGACATTCGTGTCTCCAAGGTGACATGGGACAGCTCCTTCTGCGCCGTCAACCCAAAGTTCCTGGCCGTCATTGTTGAATCCAGTGGGGGAGGAGCGTTCCTAGTCCTGCCCCTCTCTAAGGTCAGTAAGGTCACAGGGGGAACATTTGTGGGCTGTACAGGGTAAAAAGACAACAGTGTCCATCACTTTGCTCTTTTTGTCAGTGAATATTGACGTTGGCAAAATTGGCACTGAATATGAGACCAAACTGTGTTTATCTCAAAACTAAGCTTGTAAACGAACGTAATAATCAGTCGTTTGTGGAGCGGTTTAGATGTTTAGTTACAGAAGTCATAACACTGCTGATGGCTGGTATGTTGGTCTCAGCAGCCCTAGAGGGTCCTGTGGTGATGCCCTGACTGTTCTTCTAGCATCACCATGTGAGTGACATGTGGATTGATCAGGATCACATTTGGTACACAGATGGATTTACACCAGAGGATGATTACTACCTCTGATGATTCCTGACATTTCCTCCAGGAATATCACCAGTATGCACTTTCATGTCTTTTTGTCCTGCCAAAATGACTGTGAGGGCAAACGCTGGTTGGCTGGTACATTGAAAGAAATCTAGTCCACTCCTTCAGCCTTCCCTGCTATAAGTGTGGGCTCCAGCATGAACGTTTCCTTTCCTTTCCAGGAAAGAAAGAGAAAATAGTTTGCTCAACTTTTTTCCTAGAGGGACATGCTGAAATCTTTAGTACATCAGTGTTTATGGATGACGCTATTGTTCAGCTCAGTGCTATGTTGAGTATTGAAATAAGTGTAAATAAGTTTTTCTCTCTGTGTGTTTCTGCTTTTCACTACTACTTAGTGCCAATTTACGGTAACAGCAGTGTGATGAATACAACAGGTAGTTCCTTGACTTTTGTATATTTTCCTGATATTTAGCGGAACAGATAATGTTTACGTCAAACCATGATGTTGGAGACACCTTTGGAAAGACCCTGTAATTGCTGATACAGAAATACATTGACAGGAGCAGAAAGTGGAGGCAGGTCAGATGTTTAAAGCTGCAATGCTTCAGTGTGGTACTAAGTTCACTGTGACACATGATGACGATGTGGTCAAACACTGATCTGACAGGGCACATTTCACTGCAGATGTTGATTCAAACACTCTGCACTAAGAGTTTGAGTGTGAATTTAGAATTTTGGAAGGTTTAGAAAATGAATTTGTGTAACAAGCACTGAGATTCATCAGCGTATCGAGGTGGTATTTAACGACTGGAAGCTAGAATGTGTCAGAGTAATACACAAAATTTTGGAGTCACTGGGCAGCAGACATGATTGTATACTGGAGTCATGGTGGACAGACATGCTATTAATACACACCAACGTGCGTCTGATCCTCCATCTTCCCCCTCCAAGTCCCCGACAGCCCACAAGAAAAACTCCCCTTTCAACGCCTCCTTGCTCAGCTATAAATACACTGCTCTTCAGTCGAGTTTTGGTGTGTGAAAGGGGATGTCTCAAAAGCTGATATACATTCCCACCATGAGAAAAAATAAAAAGGGAATAGAAGGAAAGAAGTGGAAGCTCAGTACAGGCCTAAACACATTTTGTCCTGAAAATCTCTCCTGAATTCATTCTAAAGCTTGGAAATCATAGTGGAGGGAACCAATCTCCCTGCAAGGTCCATAAAATACTCACTGACAACTATGCAAACTCCATCTACTGAGAAAGATTTGTGACACAATTAAAGGCTGTGGTGTAGCTACTTAATGTACCTTCCTGTAGTGAATGATTCATTTGTCAACTAAACTTTGGAACAAACTTTCAGTCTTAATTTCATCCTTTTAAACTTTTCACACTGAAATAAAAACCACTGAAACTCTTTTGGCCTCGATTGAACCTAGATTTCTGAATCATTTCTGACCTGCTAATCATTAAATCTATTCTTTCTCTTTTCACTTTAAAAGAAAAGGATGAACGTTAATCGTGGGTTATTGTGTGTGCAAGGTCCTAGCTCATCTGTGTGGGTTATTGCTGCTGTGTGTTGCAGACGGGTCGTGTGGACAAGAACTACCCACTGGTGGTTGGCCACGCTGGACCTGTCCTCGATATTGACTGGTGCCCTCATGACGACAACATCCTGGCCAGCTGTTCGGAGGACTGTACCGCAATGGTAATTGCTATCTATTTGTGTGTGTGTGTGTGTGTGTGTGTGTGTGTTTGTGTGTGTGTGAGAGTGTGTAGGAAAAAAGTTGTGAGTGGGAGAGAGAAGTTGCAAATGCATGTGGAGGAGATTGCTGTTGGTGACTCAGATAAGAGTCACAGAGGTCGTCACAGTCTGTCACGTCCGCCAGCCTGTTAAGGGAACAATAAGTGAGCTGAATCAGTCGAGGCATCACCGCGTCTACCTGTCTGATCGTCCACCCACCTGTTCTCTGTCATCTCTTCATCAGTCCGCTCGTCATATTCTGCCATTGTAATGCAGCTGCTGCTCTGGCCTTCCCTCTGTGTGTGTGAAAATCACATAGAACATAATAGGAATAATAATTCATCAATGTGTGGGTGATTTTAGTCAAAGTGGGCCTTTTTTTTTTTACATTATGGCATCTGGACTCATTTAAATGATGTTTAATTGTGCTATAGTTAAACATTTTGACATATATTCAGCATCTTTTCAGGATCCAGAGAACAGGTTAAATAATCACCGTCATCCTAGTGTGTATGTTCTGCTCTACCTGTCAATCATCACTAATCTTGCCACCTTACAATAAGTGTCTTTAGAACTTGTGCTGCATTTAACTACAAGGGAGGTCTGATAATGAAGTTTGAATAAAGTACAACAGGGAGAAAACATCAAGGTGAAAGGTGAACGTTTAAAACGCACTTTCACATTGGAGATTATGGAGGAGGATTGTAAATTAATCCTCCAGTTCTACCTTAAGTATTCATTTTGTTCTTATTGGGTTTTCTCTGGAAGACTGACAACAGATGTTCTAGTAGTTCATGGTTGTGACACTGCAGGAGGCCCTGAAACTCACTACTGAGTTCAGCCAGCAGGGGCCACTGTGAGGTCTGGACTGCAGGGGAGGAACAGGGGAATAGAAAATGTTCCCACTTTAACTTCTGTATTTTCTGTGTACTTACTGATGTAGTCACTTTATCTAATGTGTCTACAGTTTTAAAATATATCTTAACATTTATAGAGACGTTTCTGTCTTAGCCTGCCCTCACTGGGAAATGATAATAATAATAATCTAATATTCCAGTTATCTCTAATGTGTTCAGCTCAACAGACAGGTAAAATATTCTGTTGCTTCGGTTCAGAAATCATAGGCTCCACCACACCGCTTTGTTTTGTGTGTCAGCATGTGCCAGTTATAACATGTTTTCTGTTTGTATTGGGACAACATGTCTGACTCAACATGTATCAGTGTTTCAGCACAGTTGCCACTGAGGCCAGATCTGCTCACACTTGTTCACGACCACATTGCACAGATATCTGTGCGATCGAGTGGTTGCTGCTACTCCTGTGGCAGCAGCTGCTGAAATGCTGCTGGAGTGGTGCTTGACTTTGTGTGTGTATGTGTATGTGTGTGTGCGTGTGCGCGTGCTTGCTTGTTTGCTTGCTTTGTTTATGTCCAGCACACAGACAGACAGTTGCAGCTGTCCAGTCTTGGCAGAGCTGCCATTGTGGCGCTGCAGAAAGGCCAAAACTCTGATGTCATTCTCTTCACTTCACAGAGATGGATCATTATGTCATCAGAAAAGGCTCATTAGTGTGTGTGTGTGTGTGTGTGTGTCAGAGAGAGAGTGTAGAGAAGTGGGGGCAGAGCTGTCTTTTGAGTGTACGTGCTGTGTAATCACCTGCTGTGTGATGAAACTAAGATGTGACATTAAGAGAAAAGTGTGTACCTGGATCAGTTTGGCTGTTTGTCTTGTTGCAAAGTGCAGAAAGTAGCACCTGCTCATGTGACTGTGAGGTTCAGGTCTTCCTGACCACTGAGGACGCTGCTGTTGTGTCTCCGGGACCTTGGAGGTTTAAACAACCAGAGAAGTAGTTTGCATTCTGCCAGTAAATAGAAATATCACATCAGTACTGCTAGTATTTCTTAGATCTAGTACTTTTTTTTTCAGACAGAGCATTTACACTGGAAAACTTTCCTCTGCAGTAGTGGAAGGGCTTTTGTAAAAATCTTTATGCATGAAAAATGTTATTTATTATCGGAAATGTTAAGATTACAATTTGTATTACAGGGTAAATGTGACAGTGCTGTGTTCTTGTCTTCCATTGACCTTTTGTTGATTGTGTATATAATATGTAATATTAAATGGGTCCATCAAGGAGCAGAAGATCTTTTGCACAACTAATTGCGTTTCCTTCTATGCAGATTATAAGATGCCCAGTGCTGGCTGTGCTCCAGCAGACAAACAAGCTCATTCCTTCATCCCTCTTCTCCAGGTGTGGCAGATCCCAGACCATATACTGACCCGCCCCCTCTCTGACCCCATTGTGGTCCTGGAGGGACACTCCAAACGGGTCGGCATTGTCAGCTGGCACCCCACCGCACGCAACATACTACTCACTGCGGGTAGGATATAAACCCACAAACACACGCTCTGATGTCTCTGTGTTTTCTTGAACAACAAGATCTACTTTCAAAAGTTCTTATTCTCTTTTTCCTGACCTCATCTCGTCTCAGGCAGTGATAACCTGATAATCATCTGGAACGTGGGGACAGGTGAGCCCCTCCTTTCCATGGACGACCACCCAGACCTCATCTACAGCATCAGCTGGAACCGAAACGGCAGCTTGTTTTGCACCACCTGTAAGGACCGACGTCTGCGTGTCTGCGACCCCCGCAAGAGGGAGGTGGTTGCGGTGAGTAGAAAATACACATATGCATTACAGTCCGGTTCATTCTCAGACATTCTCAGCTCAAAAACAAGAAGCTCAGACAGCAACAAAAAAAGAAAATCCAAAATCCAACTTTGACCATTGTAGCTTGATGTTAAATGAACATATTAGACTTTATGAGATCATGGCACCAGAAAGAAATAAAGAGACAGAGAAGACACAGCCTGGTGGTTTTGTGTAGGTCTGCAACATTATACCTCTGACAAAAGAGTTCACAAAGACACATTACTAATAAATTCTAATCTGACAGTGGAATAATGTGCCATTAGCTGAATATATATATATATATGATTTTATTCAACAAAAAGTTTAATTTAGTGAGTGCAAATGACTTTAGGCTTTATTGAGGTTTTATATTTCACTAACTAAACATGAGAAAACTAAGCCTGGAGGTAAGTTTTATTTTTTATTTTTATAAGAACGTCTGTCCCTCTGCTGATCAACAGGAACGTCTGGCTCCACACGAAGGGATCCGGCCAATGAGAGCCATCTTCACCAGAGACGGAAACATCTTCACCACAGGATTCACCAGGATGAGTCAGAGAGAGCTCGGACTCTGGGACCCGGTAATAACCAATTTAATTTCAAATACTGTTCCTAGATTTCACAGGGTGCAGAAATCAAGGTACAAATAAATGTTGAGTATTTAACGTAGTTTTTTTACTCTCCACAGACAAATTTCGAGGAGCCTATTGCGCTGTTGGAGTTGGACACAAGTAACGGAGTATTGTTACCATATTATGATGCTGATGCAAACATGGTCTACCTCTCTGGAAAGGTACAGGGATTTAAGTGGAAATGTATTTAATGTCTATAGGATTTAAAGCAGATCCAGCTGTAATAATAATGACAGTGTCACCTGTGTGTTTGGTATTTTATGTGTGTTTTCCTCGTTCGTAGGGGGACAGCAGTGTCCGTTACTTTGAAATCACAGAGGAGCCGCCATATGTCCACTACCTCAACACCTACAGCAGCAAGGAGCCCCAGAGAGGGATGGGCTTCATGCCCAAAAGAGGTGTGGACGTCACCAAATGTGAGATCGCCAGGTGAGTAACTGACCATGTATTAAACTACCCAAGAGCCCAGCTTCATTTCATGCAGTGAGATAATAATAAGATGTAAAGGCTACAGTGCTCCTTCAGGGCGACATCTGAAGTTAACAGTTTGGTTTTAGGACTGATGCACTGTCAAACCATTCAATTATATTATATCTTATATGCAACAAACAAAGGAAAAGCTCAGGAGGTTTGTGGATCAGGACTAGGGAGACAGGCAGCGGGAGTCCTCAGTGGGAAGCTCGAATAAGGGCCATGACACAACTGATACACAAAAAAAAAGCACAACTTATGGGCGTCTTCTCTGTTTGATCTTCATCTTAGGTTGTACAAGCTCCATGACAAGAAGTGTGAGCCCATCACAATGACAGTGCCCAGAAAAGTAAGTCACCCTGACTCGTTTTACTTTTAAAAGCTGTTGACTTTACTCAGGAACTGTACTGTAGTACATTTGTGGTTTTTTTTTTCTAAGATAAACTTTATTAATCTCCAATGCAAAATTCAAGAAACACTGCACTTGCTATTCTGTAGTTTTATATTAGTTCATACTTCTATGTGGCTACATGTTTAGAGAGAAATATTAATTTTGACTAGTTACCTTTCAGATTTGATATTTTTTATACAAAGTGTACAGTTAATCAGTTAATGTATCATTATATAACATACTACTAATGATAATATTGTAGTACTGCTCATGTCGATGCAACCAGTGAAATAATTAAGTAATTCCCACTTTGACTTCACAACCTGCTCTGGTGCTCTTTGTTTATTATCTGTTTATTTTCTTATAAAAGACAAAATAAAGAGTAATGACTAACCCTAACTAACTAGCTAACTCTCTTGCACAGTCGGACCTCTTCCAGGACGACCTGTACCCGGACACAGCAGGGCCTGAGCCCGCCCTGGAGCCTGAAGAGTGGCTGGAAGGCCGCGACGAGGATCCAATTCTCGTGTCCATGAGGGAGGGTTATGTGCCGCCTAAGAGCCGAGAGCTCAAAGTGGCAAAGAAGAACGTGCTGGACTCCAGGCCTACCACCCGACGCAGCATGTCTACACTGGAAACCAACAGTCTGCCAGTAAGTTTTACATTCCACATGCTCACATACGCTATACCCTGTCTAGTTTATTAACTAGATCATAATACTCTACTTTTACTTTGCAGGCTGCAAACACTGCTCTACATTTAACACTCTGCCTTTAAAAAAAACAAACAAACTTTATTTTGCTTAGCTGTCTGTCTGTACTTGAACGCAGCGTTTCTCCTTAGAACATTTGTTTAACCTTTTTCTGTTTATCTCTCTTCTATTTGTGCCTGCCCACAGCCTTTTTCCCTAAAGCTCCCTTCTTTGTTTTGGTCCATTTTTTTATTTCTAGTTGCTCAAAGTCTTTGACCTATTTTTCCTCTTTTTCTTTATCTTTAATTTTCCCTTCCCTGTCACTCTTGTTTCCTTTCTTCTGTTTCCTTTTCCTTCTCTCCCTACCCTCCTGCTGTCCAGCCTCAGTTGCTTGAGAGGTTGCTGGAGGAGATTCAGAATCTGAAGGCCACAGTTTTGTCTCAGGAGAAGAGAATCTGTGACTTGGAGGATAAGCTTTCCCAGTACACCAACGGCACTGCCTGATGTGCATGTTAACACACCTTCTGAAGAACTGGTCTGAATTTTGTAGAAACACATTTCCTTTGCATTGACAAGGATCCACTCTTCTAAAGACTCCAGCAGTGTTTCTCCTTAAAGGTACGACAATGTATATGCAAAATGCCAATCAAAGCTGAACCAACTACATCCATATATAGTGTAACTGTTTTTTTTGGTTGATTCTATAAATGTTTAACCTAATGTAACTTTAATTTTACAGGAAAAATGACCCTATTTACACTTTAGTAATGCATTCACCAAAGGCAAAAAAAACTGGAGAATCTTATTGCAGAAATTTGCATCTTTTTACTTTATAATGGAAAAAACAGTAAAACTTTTCAACATAATATTTAATGCACATTCAGCTAATACAAAGGTTCCTTCATCATTTTATTAAAAAAATTCATACTATTTGTTTTAATGTTTTTGCTATTTTAAAGTAAGGTGATGCAAACTTTTGTACTAAACTGTATGCTCTACTGTTGCATAATTATGAGAACAGGCTCTTACAATTAAGCTCTAACTCACAGTGGTGCAGGGACTGGAATGTTTCAGAACTTTGTCTGATATTCATCAGGTTTTTAAGATTTTCAGCAGCAGCTAATTTGGTATTTTTAACAAATACAGGCTAAAGGAGGGGCCTGATGTCACAGCTCACAGTGTATTTACGTTATAGTGCATCCACTTTATATATGTACTGAGCAAAACATTACAAGGTTTTTACATTTCTTGAGTGTCAGTGTAGTTTGATTGGTGTCACTGTTACACTGTGCACAACTTATTTGGCCTGTATTTGTTTATGTTTTCTAACAGTAATTATGCCAAACTCATTTTTGCTCTGTACTATTGGAAGTTCTGACAATTATGACTAAATTACTTTGATAAGGAAAAAAAAAAAAATCAAAAATCCTCTGAAGCTTTCCAGTTCCTGCTCAGTACATGTATAAAGCCCATTGCTTAGCCTGTATTTGTTGAGAATTCCTAATTAGCTACTAAGATTTCATTTTTGATATTGGATGTACTGACAGCTGGGAAAAAAACAAAAAAAAACACAAAAACCTGATGATTTTCAGTCAAGTTCTGAAATGTTCCTAAGACTCCACCATTCTATGTTATTCTCTATCCTGATCTTGCAATTACATCCAATTATGAGAAAGTAAAACAGTAGTATATATAATCATAATCACAAGATCTTTCCTTGTAATTCAAAAATCAAGATCTTGTAAATACGAGGATCTGGGATGTGTTTTTGCATTTACAAACTCAACAAACGGCATATTAATTACCGTAACTGCACCACCAGTAGACACAGACGTCACTATAAAAATGAACACGTGTGTTTGCTTTACACTCCCTGTTAAACAGTCTACCAGTTTATTTAAATAATTGCCTCTGCAAACTTTTCAAATGTAAATAGTGATAAAGGAAAACAAAGAAAAAATGACCTTGTAGCAAAATGTGAAAAGCAAAATGTTCTATGTTCTGTAAAGGATTATACATTAGACACATTATGACAACAATAAAGTGTTTTTTAAAAATGTCTGAATTTTCATTTACCAACAGCATTTTCCCAATAATTTTCTGGTGAGAAATGATCACCTGCACCTTTAACATTTCAGGCTACTCAGTGGCTAGTTCATCTACCTTTCCCAACCTGGGTTCACTGTCTGATGGAAAAGAACAGCAGGGTTGTACGTTGTATGAAAGCAACTGGTTTGTCCTCTAAGCAGAATTTTTCTGTTCAACTTTCAGATTTAGGTTAAACGTATCCATTTAAAATGGGTAATAAATTAGCTAATGGCTGCTCACTTAAGACCAACAGATACTTTTTGGATGTGTCTCTGATAGTGCCAAATTCCAAACCCAATTACAAATTCAAAATAACTAACCTGGCAGGAGAACAACTTAAAATTTGGCACAACAGCCCTGCAGGTTGTAGCTTTTCCAACTACAGTAAACAGTACACTTTTTTCCCCACAAGTTTAAAGTAAAAACATTATGCAAAACATTAATGGAGCTTTAAATATTCAGAGTTTCACAACAAATCACAAATGTTTTTGTTTTGCATGCAATCAAGAAGGTTTTTTTTTTTTTTTGGCAACTTTTTATTCAAATTTTTTGCGCAATGTAAAAGTGACCTGCTTAAAACAAGGGTATATCTAAAAATAGAAACACCTCTCAGTGTAATGAGTTTAATAGAAACCTAACATTAAAATATTCCTTCACATCTTGGTGGATAATAGATTTGTCTGTTCCAAGTTTCTGGCAAATGCTATGAAATAAAATTAGAAAATGTCACTAATTTCAACTCATTGATTGCATATATTAAAGATTTTGAGCCCTAGTAAACAAATTCATAAATTCATTGTTGACTTTCCAAATCTAAAAAAGCATTTTAAACTTTTTCCCACACTAACCTGTAGACACTCAATTGATCACTGCTTCAGATGTGATGAGCCCCAGAATCAAGATGCTAATACAAAGAAGGAAAGACTGAACAGCTTTGGTAGACAAAGAACCAACAGCCTGTGTGTTAGGGGCTTGTGTACTGTTGGTGGTCCCAGCACGAACAGTGTAAAAACAGGTGCCTACATTACCCACATGGTCCACAACTCCCAGCTCCACATCTGGTGAACAGCAAGTCGACACATAGGACACCAGCATGGTGCCGTTGTCGCCGCCTGCCAGGCTGGTGTTCAAGGTGCCATTGCCTTGTGTGATGCTGACACGGTCAACGCCTGTCCCATTAGCTCCATCAGTTACCAGAACAGAGAGCTCCCAGGTCAACAAGCTGCAATTAGAAGAGCAGTTGGACTGCAGACTGAGGAGCTGACACACTGGCGGAATGAAATCAGTCACCTAGGAATAGAAAAAAATAAATAAATAATCAAAGAATGAATTAATTTTCATCAGTGATTCGACCAATAAACACATGCTAAAGGAACTGAATAAGCCAGAATACTTAATCACTTCCTTAAAATTTAAAGATATGTGATTTTTTTCTTCATTTGTAGTTACTGTTCTAAGGACCGTTAAACGTTTCAGGGCGTAGTTTGTCTGTGCCTCCTGGAGCCTCTGCCTGAATGGTGAGGGTGACATCAGAGCCAGATGTGGTGTTTAGAGGTGCTGTGATGGTCACTGTACCATTGGCACTGCCTCCAGTTTCTAGGGACAAACTTGATGAGAAAGTTGGGCTAAAACCTCGATCATTGGTCACTTGAATGCTGAAGGTGAGCAATCACCTTTGACCTTTCATTTTTGGGGCCAAAAACAATCACTTCTGTCTTGTCTGTATTGAGCTGGAGAAAATTCTGGCACATCCATTTTTTGACTTGATTAATGCAATCACATAATGAAATTAGAGGACTATAATCATGAGATGATACTGATATATAAAGTTGGGTGTCATCTGCATAGGTATGGTAGTCAATTTTGTAGTATTCCATAATCTGAGCAAGGGGCAGCATGTAGATATTGAATAAGAGAGGACCAAGAATAGACCCTTGAGGAACCCCACATTTAATTTCTGTTCGCTCAGACTCATAATTACCAAGTGAGACAAAATAGTCTCTATCTTGTAAGATTTTAGCCAATTTAACACTGTGCCAGTAACTCCCATCCACGTTTCTAGTCTATCAAGTTTCTAGTCCATCATGCTCAACTGTGTCAAATGCAGCACTGAGATCCAGTAGTACTAAAACAGAGGTTTTGGATTCAAATGTAAATAATAAAAAATTTTAATAAGTGCAGTCTCAGTATTGTGGTGTGCACGAAATCCACACTGAAGTGCATTAAAAAGATTGTTTTGCACCATAAAACTGTGAATTTGTTGAAAAACTACTTTTTCAATTATTTTTCCCAAAATGGAAGATTTGATATTGGCCTGTAGTTACTTACTGCTGAAGCATCTAGATTAGGCTTTTTAAGAAGAGGTTTTATAACAGCAGTTTTTAAGGCCTGGGGAAACTGCCCTGACTGAAGAGAACTATTGACAATCTGCAATACATCTGGAGCTAAGCTGTTAAAAACATTTTTAAAAAAATTTGTTGGTAAAATATCAAGGCAGCATGATGTAGATTTTAATTGTAGAAGCGTTTCTGCCAGAGCTCTGTGATCAAGGAGATCAAAATGTTCTAGACACAGACGTCACTATAAAAGATGCAAAATTAAACACGTGTGTTTGCTTTACACTCCCTGTTAAACAGTCTACCAGTTTATTTAAATAATTGCCTCTGCAAACTTTTCAAATGTAAATAGTGATAAAGGAAAACAAAGAAAAAATGACCTTGTAGCAAAATGTGAAAAGCAAAATGTTCTATGTTCTGTAAAGGATTATACATTAGACACATTATGACAACAATAAAGTGTTTTTTAAAAATGTCTGAATTTTCATTTACCAACAGCATTTTCCCAATAATTTTCTGGTGAGAAATGATCACCTGCACCTTTAACATTTCAGGCTACTCAGTGGCTAGTTCATCTACCTTTCCCAACCTGGGTTCACTGTCTGATGGAAAAGAACAGCAGGGTTGTACGTTGTATGAAAGCAACTGGTTTGTCCTCTAAGCAGAATTTTTCTGTTCAACTTTCAGATTTAGGTTAAACGTATCCATTTAAAATGGGTAATAAATTAGCTAATGGCTGCTCACTTAAGACCAACAGATACTTTTTGGATGTGTCTCTGATAGTGCCAAATTCCAAACCCAATTACAAATTCAAAATAACTAACCTGGCAGGAGAACAACTTAAAATTTGGCACAACAGCCCTGCAGGTTGTAGCTTTTCCAACTACAGTAAACAGTACACTTTTTTCCCCACAAGTTTAAAGTAAAAACATTATGCAAAACATTAATGCAGCTTTAAATATTCACAACAAATCACAAATGTTTTTGTTTTGCATGCAATGAAGGTTTTTTTTTTTTTTGAACTTTTTATTCAAATTTTTGCGCAATGTAAAAGTGACCTTGCATATATTAAAGATTTTGAGCCCTAGTAAACAAATTCATAAATTCATTGTTGACTTTCCAAAGCTAAAAAAAGCATTTTAAACTTTTCCCCACACTAACCTGTAGACACTCAATTGATCACTGCTTCAGATGTGATGAGCCCCAGAATCAAGATGCTAATACAAAGAAGGAAAGACTGAACAGCTTTGGTAGACAAAGAACCAACAGCCTGTGTGTTAGGGGCTTGTGTACTGTTGGTGGTCCCAGCACGAACAGTGTAAAAACAGGTGCCTACATTACCCACATGGTCCACAACTCCCAGCTCCACATCTGGTGAACAGCAAGTCGACACATAGGACACCAGCATGGTGCCGTTGTCGCCGCCTGCCAGGCTGGTGTTCAAGGTGCCATTGCCTTGTGTGATGCTGACACGGTCAACGCCTGTCCCATTAGCTCCATCAGTTACCAGAACAGAGAGCTCCCAGGTCAACAAGCTGCAATTAGAAGAGCAGTTGGACTGCAGACTGTGGAGCTGACACACTGGCGGAATGAAATCAGTCACCTAGGAATAGAAAAAAATAAATAAATAATCAAAGAATGAATTAATTTTCATCAGTGATTCGACCAATAAACATATGCTAAAGGAACTGAATAAGCCAGAATACTTAATCACTTCCTTAAAATTTAAAGATATGTGATTTTTTTCTTCATTTGTAGTTACCGTTCTAAGGACCGTTAAACGTTTCAGGGCGTAGTTTGTGTCTGTGCCTCCTGGAGCCTCAGCCTGAATGGTGAGGGTGACATCAGAGCCAGATGTGGTGTTTAGAGGTGCCGTGATGGTCACTGTACCACTGGCTCTGCCTCCAGTTTCTAGGGACAAACTTGATGGGAAAGCTGGGCTAAAACCTCGATCATTGGTCACTTGAATGCTGAAGGTTCCTCCTGCACCAGTGGTCGACACGGTGAAGGGAATTGAAAGTGGTGTTCCTGGTACTAAGATGCTGTTTATATCAGCCTAAAAATATAAGGAATCAGTATCAGTATCAGATGTATAATTAATGATTCATCAATGATTTTCAGACAAATGCACGTCACTCACAGCAGTAACAGTTAGAGTCGAAGCTCTGATATTGGTGTTCGACTGCCTTTGGAAGAGTATATTGGAGGTGTTGCTGGACTGTCCCTTCACGAGCACCACAAAGTCAACTGATGGTATCCTGTCAAAGTGAACTAGGAACTCTCCTCCACCCTGAGCCTCCACGCTGCCATTAACCACCCCAGACCCTGAGGATTCAACCAGAGAGGCTTCTCGCACCACAGCAGAGGTGCTCCCAGTTATTGTCACCTGCATGCTGCCATTTACACCTCCAGGACAAAAAGAGAACATTTAAAGAAGTGTGCTTTAGTTATTTTAATGACTCTGCATATCAAATATTTCTGATTCTTTACCAGCTTTCGGACGACTGTCAATCACATAGTAACCTCCTGTCAGGCCCTCGACGTCCAGGAAGTCAAACAGGAAGTCAATGGGACTCTTACCTGCAAATTACAATAATACAGCTGTTCAAGGTAAAGGATGATTATACCTCAAATAAAACTAATGTCAAGTACTCATTATGTGATTCTGCTACATAATCATGGAGGCCTCACCTACAACCTTCAGTGTGTAAGGATTTGTTGACATCATTTTAATTTCCCATAATCCCACTTGCGTATTCAGTTGCACAGTCTGGAAGTTTCCCACTGAGCAGGATGTGATGATCAGTGGTCCTGATACGTTGGTACTGCTCTGAGCCACGCCTAAAAACGAAGAGAAGGGATGAAGCAGGCCGGCTAAAAGGCCAAGAGAAGACAAGCTTAATAGTTTTAAGTATTAACAGGAAAACATCACCTGAGGGGCTGATGAGAGTAAAGCTGACAGACCTCCCAGTGATGTAAATTGTGAGGCTTGTTACCGTCTCATCTATTGTAAAAGGGAAGTTTTCAGCATTTCCAGCATTTCTGGTTGCTTGTAGAAGAGTCACCTTGGAGATAAAAATGAAACTGGTAACACAACTGATGTTTATTTAGAAAAACTATAGATAATCACCTGTGAGAACAGTTTCCTCATACCAGAGAGGCACTGGAGGACTCTGTTATGATGCTGGTGGCCTTGGGGAGCTCGCTTTTTGTGACTTCAATGAACTGACCTCCTGAAGCATCAGCCAGGTCTCTGTACACCTGGCTGTCTGATCTCAACATCCTGTACTGCTGCTGCTCCTCCTGTTGATTGTCATCACTCTGTCTTCGACGACGAAATCCCAGTACCTTAGTAATCATGAAATTCACCTGAAAAGAAAACACACAATGTGAAATTTAATTGAGCTGATCATCCTTTATATCACAATGTGCTTAAGATAATAAACAACTGAAGCTACAAACAGTAACTAAAGCCTTGAAGCAATGACCTCAGACAAGCACATTCAGGAGAAATTTTGAATGATTTGAACTTTTCCAGCCTTCTTCTTCAGATGTCTGTCTTTGAGGTCACTCCACAGCATCTCTGTTGGGTTAAGATCTGGGTTCTGACAGTCCAAAAGGTGGATGTCTCTGGCTCTATGTCATTATGTCAATTTACTTCCACAATTGCAAGTAAATTATTTCATATATTAATATTTCATAATTCTGATAAGTCATGGTCAAGATCAGATTTATTTATATAACATATTTACAACTACCAATACTACCAGTACTGCCACAGTACTACTCACCACTGACTTAGTCTGCTCTATGAGTGCGATCACTGGGCTTTTCAAGTTTATGTCTTTAGCAGGTGCATCAGTAAAGAGGAAGATCTCAGATCCTGAAGGAGCACCAGTGAGGGCCAGCTACAGCAAATGAGGAAAAACAGAACCATTTAATTTACAAATATTTTTGCAGAAACAGATTTTGAAATAGTCTCAAAAACATCACAGCACCTGAAGTCCTGAAAGACTCATTTCTGGAGCATCCCCACCACCATCAGCTGTCAGTGAATTAATGGACTTCTTGAAGGCCTCGGGGTCTGTAGTCCTTATCAACGGTCCAAACTCTCGAGTTCAGGAAGAAACAGGAGAATCATTTGAATAATCATCACCAGTATAGAGCACATGGCAAACTGCTAATTTACTGCTAAAAGCAGTAATTTCATAAATCTGACAGCCCAAATAAACTACACAAGATTGCAAAGTCTATCTCCTACCTGGATCATTGAATGGTACCAGAATATAAACTGAGGGCTCGTCTTCTGTTACCACTTTACTGTCGATCAGAGAGGAAGTGACACGCTTCACTTCTGTAATGTCATCCATCATGCTCCCTGTGGTGTCGATCACAAAACACAGAGGTTTCCCTCTGGTGATGCCCAGGAACCTGAGGGATGAAGAGACAAAGGCACAGACAGAGTTTATTTCAGTTCTTTCTAGTTTGGTCAGTAACTGACTGAAACGTAGAACGGTTTCATACCGTAGGAATGATTTGTCACCAGCAGCCTGGCGAACATCCTCTAGCAGCTCAGTGGTTGCAGCTTCTGCCAATTTTGTTGCTTGCAAGTGGAGATATCCATGGTTGGAATCAAACGCGTCTTTGTTGATCCCACCTTTAGGCTCAATCCTACTAGTTTGGTCAGCTTTACCTCCATGGCTGCATTTTCCTGTTCAACATTAGAGAAAGAAAAAAAACAAATATACAAAAACACTTCATATATGTTTACACAGAAACTACTGTCTTCTTTACCACATATTGGTACTTTGAAGCAACATATTTATTTGTAAATATATATTATCATTTCCTAAATACTTGTACAATATATTTATGAGTGGGAAGGAGCAGCCTATGATCCAGTATATGACCAACCTTTACCAGTGGTTTCATTTTGTTACAAGTACAATAGCAATAGTAAAAGTAATAGCAAAAGCAATAGCACAAGTACAAGTGATAACAATAGCAATAGTAATAGGAATAGGAAAATAATAACAAATTGACATTGATTTACCTTTGGGTTTAGAAGGGAAAAAATAGGAAAAATATCCTGTAGTTAGTATCTTATCCTGCAGAACGTCCTCCAAAATGTTGTTCATGCAGTTGTCTCCATCACAGTTGCGACAGGTTGGTCTGTTTTTGTCTGTAGATTAGATTAACCTTTATTGCGTCAGTACAGACTAAAAGAGGGGATTTAGAGAGGGAATCTAGGTCAGTGTGAAATATAATAAAGTGCAAGAAGGCAGTGAAATTATAGCACATTGATATTTCCCTTATTAACACAGCCAAGACATAATAATCTCTTTACCTATGTTGCCGATGATGGTGTTGGCTCTGATCAGATTGGAGTTTGGCTGTTCGTTTTTCATTTCCACCCAGTTACTATGACTGTAGAAATCCTTCACATTTAAAGAAAGAAGGCAAAGACATTAATACCAAGATCACATTTTTAACAACAGCTCTACAGGTAAATTCATTTCAAAGCATTAAAATTGTCAAATAATAATAACAGAAATCAGCCTACCTGTAAAGTGTGCAATATTTTTCCCAGTTGTTCTCGCCCTGCGGCAAGCTTCCCTTGCTTGATACTGGCCTTGACAGATGATAATCCTTTTACAATGACATCCCTTCCTTCTGTAAAAGTCTCATCATCAAAGTGGTGCTTGGCAGACCAGAAAAAGTAGTAGTCCACCATTTTGTTTTTTTCTCTTATCAAGCTGATGGTTTTGTGGAAAGTCTTGGATGATTTTGTTGTCTCACAGGCAAGAGCAACAGACTCGGCAGTAAAAGGCGGTGGCTACACACACACACACACGCACTTTTATTGCTGTGTGACATCACATGTATTGATATTTTATTTATTGAAAATATCAGCACTAGTCATTTGAAATAAGTAGCAAGCATAACTTGGTTCTTACAGGAAACTTGAAGTCTTTGCCTTCAGCCATGGCCAGAGCCCGGCACACCTGTGTTGTCATGTTTAAGATCGCATTCTCAGTGATCTGCTGGTGAGTCACAGAGTTGCCCCCTAACCGAAACCCATGGGCTCCAGTCTGCAGAAGCAGGAGGCACAGCACAGCCAGCCCAGACATCATTACACAGCCTGTGACGAAAAGATTGAAATCACAGATAATTTTAACATACAGCAGTAACTTCTGACCTTGTCAAAAGCTGTTAAATGTATTCAAAATAACAGCTGACAAAACTGTTAAAGAAACAACTCAACATCACTCATTGTCATGGCTTTGGTGACTGCAGTCAGTCATGCTGTATTTCTGGTTATGCTCCAGGAAATGGTTCCAGATAAAGGAAAATTCCTCAATCAGAGATCTTTAACTGGCACCAGCTGATGTGTTAAATCCTGAATTTACCAAGTGACTCAGATTCAGTTTCTCTGCAAATACTATAATTTCCCCTGGGTTTCAGCACCTGCACCTCAGATACACACAAGTGATTGTTCGTAGTCATGCCTTTGAACAACATCTAAAAATTCTTTCATTTTCATTTCTCATTGAGAGCTATTACATAAAAAACCTGTTGTTGCAGTTACAGTAAAGGTTAAGTGGCAGCAGTTGATGGTATGTCCTGCAGTACAGTAAAAAGACAAGCAGGTCACTACTTCCACTCCAGGGCTTGAAAGATATTTTACAATTGTAGAATTAGATACAATTGTATCTAATTTTAGATATTTAGAATTTAAAATGGTTTTATTGTTGGAATATTCATCCATCCATCCATCCATCTTCTTCCGCTGATCCGGGACCGGGTCGCGGGGGCAGTAGCCGAATCAGGGATACCCAGACTTCCTTCTCCCTGGACACTTCCTCCAGCTCTTCCGGGGGGACACCGAGGCGTTCCCAGGCCAGCCGGGAGACATAGTCACTCCAGCGTGTCCTGGGTCTTCCACGGGGCCTCCTCCCGGTGGGACATGCCCGGAACGCCTCCCCAGGGAGGCGCCCAGGAGGCATCCGAAACAGATGCCCGAGCCACTTCAACTGACTCCTCTCGATGTGGAGGAGCAGCGGCTCTACTCCGAGCTCCTCACCCTGTCTCTAAGGGAGCGCCCGGCCACCCTGCGGAGGAAGCTCATTTCAGCCGCTTGTATCCGCGATCTTGTTCTTTCGGTCATGACCCAGAGCTCATGACCGTAGGTGAGAGTAGGAATATGAGTATTGATGGAATATTCATGGAGCTAATTCATCTAAAAAATAAGAGCTTTATATAACCACATAAAAAGATCCCATTAAGGTTAACAAACTACTGTGGAAAAACACAGGAGAAGCAAATTATTCTCTGCAGCAATTATGGGTTTTACTTAAACTGTAGAGACAAGCCCTTGAATATTTTGTAGGAAAATATCGGCATGTAAAATTCATGACATTATTTTGCCTGACAGCTCATTAAAAATATTACATCTGTCATTAAATATAAAGATATTTAATGAGCAAACCACAGAAAAGAAAATATGAAAAAAATAGCAGTGTAGACATTAAATATGAGTTATGAGAATTATATTGTGAGTCTAATTATGAATACTGTACCTGAGGTCTTGATGCTGTCCAACAGACTTGGTCATTCTTGCATGACACCTGCTTCAAGGTGCTCCATCTATAGGGCGGGATTGTGCAGGACTTGTTCTTCCTGTTGTGTCACCATGCTTTATGCTGTTGTGTCACCATGCTTTATGCTGTTGTGCCACCATGCTTTATGCTGTTGTGCCACCATGCTTTATGCTGTTGTGTCACCATGCTTTATGCTGTTGTGCCACCATGCTTTATGCTGTTGTGCCACCATGCTTTATGCTGTTGTGTCACCATGCTTTATGCTGTTGTGTCACCATGCTTTATGCTGTTGTGTCACCATGCTTAAAAATGTCAGTAGGATGATATTTTCCTTTTTTTAATGAAGACAGTGGAGATCTTCCACATCAAGGTTTAGGTTTTAGTCGATGTTAAAATGCATATTGATCTTTTCTCAGATATCTAGTAAATCTGTATTAGAATAACTAGTAAAACACTGTAATAATCAGTAATTCTGTCTTGAATTCCAGTTTCAGCCGTGATACAACTTTACATTGTTACTGTGTGAATGTCGAACATCTGCAAAAATACACAGTAAAGATGTAGATATTTTAATAGTTAAATCTTAAAAAAAAGATTTAACTTTTAACGTGATCTACACACGTAGACATTTTTGTGTGGGAGTGAATGATAGAAAACATTGTGCGTCATGAATATTTTTCTACTCCTTTAAAGTTACTTTTGGAAGAAGCAAAGCACAGAATTCTTTGTTGTGCCATTGGTTCTAAAATCCTCTTAAAGTTAAAGAGAAGTTTTGTAAATAATGCCACTGTAAGCCAAACATGCACATGTTGCATTACTAAATAAATAGCAGTCAGGAACCTTCAGCATAATGAAAGTCTCCTGAATTCACAAATGTTTTCTCATTGCCTCTCTGACCTTGTCTTCATTTATCCGACCTAAACTGGAGGGAACATGTGATACTGGTGTAGGAGCCCTGTAGGTCTTATGTTTCACTGCTCTATTAACAGTCCTAAAGGTATTCAGATGTAAACTGGGATAAGGAAAGATATGAAGCAGAGATGCCACTAGACAGGAATACAAGGACTTGGAACAAGGAGCCTGAATCACCAGGGCCAGATATTTTGTCTGGGTCAGGTCAGACTTCTGATGGGCTCAGGCTCATCTGCAAACCCACAGCACTGGCCAAATATCTGCTGCAGCACTGGGGCTGTCTGGCCATGCCGAGACTGGCCGCCTGGCCTAAGGGAGACCGCCACCTCCAGACTCTGTCCAGCTTGCTAAGTGGACAAGTGGACACAGTACAGTTCACTAGAGATAATCTGTTACTGAGAGACGGTGGAGTTGTAGCTCTGGACTGGGCTGTGGGGACAAGACTGTGTGAGGCGATCAGGAGGAAGGAGCATCAGTCCGGGGGAAAGGTGCTGGGCTGCTTCACCTTGACCCCTCCTGTCCTCCTCCTCATCCCCCAGTCCTGGGGAGGGATGACACCCCACCTAAAAATGCTGTGCCACCAAGCCATGGATCAGGGCTTTTATGTAGTGGTGTGGTGGAGTTTGGTGACCCAGCCGATCTTGAACAGGTATATACTATATGCTCTACTGTTGCATAATTATGAGAACAGGCTCTTACAATTAAGCTCTAACTCACAGTGGTGCAGGGACTGGAATGTTTCAGAACTTTGTCTGATATTCATCAGGTTTTTAAGATTTTCAGCAGCAGCTAATTTGGTATTTTTAACAAATACAGGCTAAAGGAGGGGCCTGATGTCACAGCTCACAGTGTATTTACGTTATAGTGCATCCACTTTATATATGTACTGAGCAAAACATTACAAGGTTTTTACATTTCTTGAGTGTCAGTGTAGTTTGATTGGTGTCACTGTTACACTGTGCACAACTTATTTGGCCTGTATTTGTTTATGTTTTCTAACAGTAATTATGCCAAACTCATTTTTGCTCTGTACTATTGGAAGTTCTGACAATTATGACTAAATTACTTTGATAAGGAAAAAAAAAAAAATCAAAAATCCTCTGAAGCTTTCCAGTTCCTGCTCAGTACATGTATAAAGCCCATTGCTTAGCCTGTATTTGTTGAGAATTCCTAATTAGCTACTAAGATTTCATTTTTGATATTGGATGTACTGACAGCTGGGAAAAAAAAAAAAAAAACCACAAAAACCTGATGATTTTCAGTCAAGTTCTGAAATGTTCCTAAGACTCCACCATTCTATGTTATTCTCTATCCTGATCTTGCAATTACATCCAATTATGAGAAAGTAAAACAGTAGTATATATAATCATAATCACAAGATCTTTCCTTGTAATTCAAAAATCAAGATCTTGTAAATACGAGGATCTGGGATGTGTTTTTGCATTTACAAACTCAACAAACGGCATATTAATTACCGTAACTGCACCACCAGTAGACACAGACGTCACTATAAAAATAAACACGTGTGTTTGCTTTACACTCCCTGTTAAACAGTCTACCAGTTTATTTAAATAATTGCCTCTGCAAACTTTTCAAATGTAAATAGTGATAAAGGAAAACAAAGAAAAAATGACCTTGTAGCAAAATGTGAAAAGCAAAATGTTCTGTGTTCTGTAAAGGATTATACATTAGACACATTATGACAACAATAAAGTGTTTTTTAAAAATGTCTGAATTTTCATTTACCAACAGCATTTTCCCAATAATTTTCTGGTGAGAAATGATCACCTGCCATGTGATGGTGCTGCAGCAGCAGGGTTGTACGTTGTATGAAAGCAACTGGTTTGTCCTCTAAGCAGAATTTTTCTGTTCAACTTTCAGATTTAGGTTAAACGTATCCATTTAAAATGGGTAATAAATTAGCTAATGGCTGCTCACTTAAGACCAACAGATACTTTTTGGATGTGTCTCTGATAGTGCCAAATTCCAAACCCAATTACAAATTCAAAATAACTAACCTGGCAGGAGAACAACTTAAAATTTGGCACAACAGCCCTGCAGGTTGTAGCTTTTCCAACTACAGTAAACAGTACACTTTTTTCCCCACAAGTTTAAAGTAAAAACATTATGCAAAACATTAATGCAGCTTTAAATATTCACAACAAATCACAAATGTTTTTGTTTTGCATGCAATGGTTTTTTTTTTTTTTGAACTTTTTATTCAAATGTTTGCGCAATGTAAAAGTGACCTTGCATATATTAAAGATTTTGAGCCCTAGTAAACAAATTCATAAATTCATTGTTGACTTTCCAAATCTAAAAAAGCATTTTAAACTTTTTCCCACACTAACCTGTAGACACTCAATTGATCACTGCTTCAGATGTGATGAGCCCCAGAATCAAGATGCTAATACAAAGAAGGAAAGACTGAACAGCTTTGGTAGACAAAGAACCAACAGCCTGTGTGTTAGGGGTGACTGGAGTGGCAGGGGCTTGTGTACTGTTGGTGGTCCCAGCACGAACAGTGTAAAAACAGGTGCCTACATTACCCACCTGGTCCACAATCCCCAGCTCCACATCTGGTGAACAGCAAGTCGACACATAGGACACCAGCATGGTGCCGTTGTCACCGCCTGCCAGGCTGGTGTTCAAGGTGCCATTGCCTTGTGTGATGCTGACACGGTCAACGCCTGTCCCATTAGCTCCATCAGTTACCAGAACAGAGAGCTCCCAGGTCAACAAGCTGCAATTAGAAGAGCAGTTGGACTGCAGACTGAGGAGCTGACACACTGGCTGAATGAAATCAGTCACCTAGGAATAGAAAAAAAAAAAAAAATAGTCAAAGAATGAATTAATTTTCATCAGTGATTCGACCAGTAAACACATGCTAAGGAACTGAATAAGCCAGAATACTTAATCACTTCCTTAACATTTACAGAATTTTCTTCTTCATTTGTAGTTACCGTTGTAAGGACCGATAAACGTTGCAGGGCGTAGTTTGTGTCTGTGCCTCCTGGAGCCTCAGCCTGAATGGTGAGGGTGACATCAGTGCCAGATGTGGTGTTTAGAGGTGCCGTGATGGTCACTGTACCATTGGCACTGCCTCCAGTTTCTAGGGACAAACTTGATGGGAAAGTTGGGCTAAAACCTCGATCATTGGTCACTTGAATGCTGAAGGTTCCTCCTGCACCAGTGGTCGACACGGTGAAGGGAATTGAAAGTGGTGTTCCTGGTACTAAGATGCTGTTTATATCATCCTAAAAATATAAGGAATCAGTATCAGTATCAGATGTATAATTAATGATACATCAATGATTTTCAGACAAATGCACGTCACTCACAGCAGTAACAGAGTCGAAGCTCTGATATTGGTGTTCGACTGCCTTTGGAAGAGTATATTGGAGGTGTTGCTGGACTGTCCCTTCACGAGCACCACAAAGTCAACTGATGGTATCCTGTCAAAGTGAACTAGGAACTCTCCTCCACCCTGAGCCTCCACGCTGCCATTAACCACCCCAGACCCTGAGGATTCAACCAGAGAGGCTTCTCGCACCACAGCAGAGGTGCTCCCAGTTATTGTCACCTGCATGCTGCCATTTACACCTCCAGGACAAAAAGAGAACATTTAAAGAAGTGTGCTTTAGTTATTTTAATGACTCTGCATATCAAACATTTCTGATTCTTTACCAGCTTTCGGACGACTGTCAATCACATAGTAACCTCCTGTCAGGCCCTCGACGTCCAGGAAGTCAAACAGGAAGTCAATGGGACTCTCACCTGCAAGTTACAATAATACAGCTGTTCAAGGTAAAGGATGATTATACCTCAAATAAAACTAATGTCAAGTACTCATTATGTGATTCTGCTACATAATCATGGAGGCCTCACCTACAACCTTCAGTGTGTAAGGATTTGTTGACATCATTTTAATTTCCCATAATCCCACTTGCGTATTCAGTTGCACAGTCTGGAAGTTTCCCACTGAGCGGGATGTGATGATCAGTGGTCCTGATACGTTGGTACTGCTCTGAGCCACGCCTAAAAATGAAGAGAAGGGATGAAGCAGACCGGCTAAAAGGCCAAGAGAAGACAAGCTTAAGAGTTTTAAGTATTAACAGGAAAACATCACCTGAGGGGCTGATGAGAGTAAAGCTGACAGACCTCCCAGTGATGTAAAATGTGAGGTTTGTTACCGTCTCATCTATTGTAAAAGGGAAGTTTTCAGCATTTCCAGCATTTCTGGTTGCTTGTAGAAGAGTCACCTTGGAGATAAAAATGAAACTGGTAACACAACTGATGTTTATTTAGAAAAACTATAGATAATCACCTGTGAGAACAGTTTCCTCATACCAGAGAGGCACTGGAGGACTCTGTTATGATGCTGGTGGCCTTGGGGAGCTCGCTTTTTGTGACTTCAATGAACTGACCTCCTGAAGCATCAGCCAGGTCTCTGTACACCTGGCTGTCTGATCTCAACATCCTGTACTGCTGCTGCTCCTCCTGTTGATTGTCATCACTCTGTCTTCGACGACGAAATCCCAGTACCTTAGTAATCATGAAATTCACCTGAAAAGAAAACACACAATGTGAAATTTAATTGAGCTGATCATCCTTTATATCACAATGTGCTTAAGATAATAAACAACTGAAGCTACAAACAGTAACTAAAGCCTTGAAGCAATGACCTCAGACAAGCACATTCAGGAGAAATTTTGAATGATTTGAACTTTTCCAGCCTTCTTCTTCAGATGTCTGTCTTTGAGGTCACTCCACAGCATCTCTGTTGGGTTAAGATCTGGGTTCTGACACAGTCCAAAAGGTGGATGTCTTTGGCTCTATGTCATTATGTCAATTTACTTCCACAATTGACTCAGTATTTCATAATTCTGATAAGTCATGGTCAAGATCAGATTTATTTATATAACATATTTACAACTACCAATGCTGCCCAAAGTGCAGTCAAGTAAAATAAATAAAAATAACAGATAAAAAGACAATTCAAAAATACATATTATAGAGTAAAACATGTAGAACTGAGAAAAAAGTGACTAGTGATCACCAAACATTTTGGGCTTCCTTAGATGCAAACAGTTGTTTTTAATTGTAACTAAAGTTAGAGGCAGACTTATGTTACTCTGATTTTTGCTCACCTGATGGCCCCATTTACTTCAGCTGCATTAGTAGACTACCCCTCTATACTATACTTTATACTGCCACAGTACTACTCACCACTGACTTAGTCTGCTCTATGAGTGCGATCACTGGGCTTTTCAGGTTTATGTCTTTAGCAGGTGCATCAGTAAAGAGGAAGATCTCAGATCCTGAAGGAGCACCAGTGAGGGCCAGCTACAGCAAATGAGGAAAAACAGAACCATTTAATTAGGCCCGAGCAGGGACCGAGGTCCCAGCGCAGGGACTATTATAATCGCTCAATGGGCAAGGGATGAAGAAGCGTTTACAGCCTTATTTGACCCCCTGAACGTGTGTGAAAACTCACCAAAATTTGCACCCCCCTCAGAATCGCCTCACAATTTGATATTTTATGGGTTTCATAAACGACCTCAAAAGAATGGCTCTGCGGCGCCCCCGACAGAGGTCGAGATACATTGGGCCTATGGGAGGTCATGTGACACTTTTTTCATCGTACAGTCGCAAAACCTGGCACACATCTTCTTCATGTCAGGCCAGGCAAAAAAGCTTATTGTGTCCCGGTCGTGTGACCGACAGGAAGTCCACCAGCTGGGGGTTTATCTCGAGGTCATTGAGTTCGTTGATTTTGCTCACCTCGTATTCTTTCGAACTCCTCCTTGGGCTTTTGACCGATCGAGCTCATTTTTGGCCAGCGTCACCTAGACCCATGGGGCTGCAAAAGTTATCCAAATTCTTTGAATAAGTATTACGGTTTTCCTTTGGCGGGCGCGGCAATTTGGCCTAGGCTTTTGGCTCGCCGCCGTTTCTTCAACTTGTAATAACTCTCACACGCATTGTCGGATTGGAATCGGACCAATTGATAAATTGTAGTCCCTGCCGCCCTGGACCCATCTGATTAAACTAAATCCAAATAGGCCATATAGCGCCCCCTGTATAACGATTTGAAAATTGCCATTTAAACCAAAGCATTTACTTTGTCAAAATTGTACCAGATTTGGCACACACATCCTTTAGGGCGTCCTGATCATAAAAGCCGATCGGACCCATGCCCTAATTTGCATGTGGTTGCCTTGGCGATGACCGGATCTCGCCATTCGTTTCCTATGGGAATTTTGCAAAATGTCCAGCTTTTGTCAGAACGGTACCAGATTTGGCACAGACCTCCGTGGGGGTCCAGTGAAGGACGTGGTCTACTTGGGGGGGTGTGGGGGGGGGGGGGGGCGGATAGCGCCCCCTATGCAGTTGCACTTACTTTGTCCAGCTTTTGTCAGAACGGTACCAGATTTGGCACAGACATCCGTGGAGGTCCAGTAAAGGACGTGGTCTACTTGGGGGGGTGTGTGGGGGGGGGGGGGGGCGGATGGCGCCCCCTATGTACTTGCACTTACTTTGTCGGAACTGTACCGAATTTGGCACGGACCTCCGTGGGGGTCCCCTGAATGACGTGATCTACTTGGGGAGGTGCTGTCTCCAAGGGGCAGGGGTTTTGGGGGAGCCGCCGTTTTTTGGGGGACGGTCGGTTCGGAGGGCGGGGGCGCTTGGGGAGGCGTTTCGTTCGGGGAGGCCGTTCGCTGGGGGAGGCGGTTCGTTCGTGGACGCGGCTCGCTGGGGGACGCGGTTCGCTCGCGGGGGCGGCGCGCCGGGGGAGGCGGTCCGCTCGAGGCGAGGGCCGATCATCGCCGCTTGCGGCTATATTTTACAAATATTTTTGCAGATACAGATTTTGAAATAGTCTCAAAAACATCACAGCACCTGAAGTCCTGAAAGACTCATTTCTGGAGCATCCCCACCACCATCAGCTGTCAGTGAATTAATGGACTTCTTGAAGGCCTTGGGGTCTGTAGTCCTTATCAACGGTCCAAACTCTCGAGTTCAGGAAGAAACAGGAGAATCATTTGAATAATCATCACCAGTATAGAGCACATGACAAACTGCTAATTTACTGCTAAAAGCAGTAATTTCATAAATCTGACAGCCCAAATAAACTACACAAGTCTATCTCCTACCTGGATCATTGAATGGTACCAGAATATAAACTGAGGGCTCGTCTTCTGTTCCCACTTTACTGTCGATCAGAGAGGAAGTGACACGCTTCACTTCTGTAATGTCATCCATCATGCTCCCTGTGGTGTCGATCACAAAACACAGAGGTTTCCCTCTGGTGATGCCCAGGAACCTGAGAGATGAAGAGACAAAGGCACAGACAGAGTTTATTTCAGTTCTTTCTAGTTTGGTCAGTAACTGACTGAAACGTAGAACGGTTTCATACCGTAGGAATGATTTGTCACCAGCAGCCTGGCGAACATCCTCTAGCAGCTCAGTGGTTGCAGCTTCTGCCACTTTTGTTGCTTGCAAGTGGAGATATCCATGGTTGGAATCAAACGAGTCTTTGTTGATCCCACCTTTAGGCTCAATCCTACTAGTTTGGTCAGCTTTACCTCCATGGCTGCATTTTCCTGTTCAACATTAGAGAAAGAAAAAGAACAAATATAGCCGCAAGCGGCGATGATCGGCCCTCGCCTCGAGCGGACCGCCTCCCCCGGCGCGGCGCCCCCGAGCGAACCGCGTCCCCCAGCGAGCCGCGTCCACGAACGAACCGCCTCCCCCAGCAAACGGCCTCCCCGAATGAAACGCCTCCCCAAGCGCCAACGCCATCTCAATTGACCTTCCCCCAAAAATCGGCGCCCCCCCCAAATCCGCTCCGCCAAGGAGACCGCACCTCCCCAAGTAGACCACGTCATCCAGTGGACCACCACGGAGGTCTGTGTCAAATTCGGTACAGTTCTGACAAAATAAGTGCAAATACATAGGGGGCGCCATCCGCCCCCCCCACACCCCGCCAAGTAGACCATGTCCTCTCCTAGAGCCCCGCGGAAGTCTGTGGCAAATTTAGTACAGTTCTGACAAAGTAAGTGCAACTGCATAGGGGGCGCCATCCGCCCCCCCCCCCCCCCCCCCCCCAAGTAGACCAGGTCATTCAGTGGACCCCCACGGAGGTCTGTGCCAAATTTGATACAGTTCTGACAAAGTAAGTGCAACTGCATAGGGGGCGCTATCCCCCCCCAAGTAGACCATGCCCTTTACTGGACCCCCACGGATGTCTGTGCCAAATCTGGTACCGTTCTGACAAAAGCTGGACATTTTGCAAAATTCCCATAGGAAACGAATGGCGAGATCCGGTCACCGCCAAGGCAACCACATGCAAAATAGGGCATGGGTCCAATCGGCTTTTAGGATCAGGACGCCCTAAAGGGCGTGTGTGCCAAATCTGGTACAATTCTGACAAAGTAAGCCCAAGTCACAGGCCTGTAGATCTTTAATTTTAAAACTCCCTTTGAAAAGCAATGCTGGATGTCACAGAAAGTGTGGAAAATAGAGCTCTGCCTCCATCTGGTGGCAGAACTGAGGATGTGCTCCCAAACAACACTGAAGTCAAAAGTCCCATAGGAAATTAATGGTGGGTTTGTGTCATCTCCAAGGCAACAGCGTGGAAAATAGAGCATGGCTCTCATTGGTTTTTTGCTCAGAATGGCCTAAAGGATTTGTGTGCAAACTTTGGTCCATTTCTGACAAACTAAATGTGTATTTCTCAATACAAATTTCTCCAAATATTCACATTGTTATATAGGGGGCGCTATAGGGCCTACAGTGATTTTGTTCAATCACCTGGACTCAGGCCCCCGGGGTCTACAATTCATCAATTGGTCCAATTCCAATCCGACCATGCGTGTGAGAGTTATTACACGTTGAAGAACTGGCGGCGAGCCAAAAGCCTAGGCCAAATTGCAGCGCCCGCCAAAGGAAAACCGTAATACTTATTCAAAGAATTTGGATAACTTTTGCAGCCCCATGGGTCTAGGTGACGCCGGCCAAAGATGAGCTCGATCGGTCAAAAGCCCAAGGAGGAGTTCGAAAGAATACGAGGTGAGCAAAATCAACGAACTCAATGACCTCCAGATAAACCCCCAGCTGGTGGACTTCCTGTCGGTCACACGACCTGGACACAATAAGCTTTCTTGCTTGGCCTGACATGAAGAATAAACATGCCAAAGCCGGCGACCGTACGATGAAAAAAGTGTCACATGACCTCCCATAGGCCCAATGTATCTCGACCTCTGTCGGGGGCGCCGCAGAGCCATTCTTTTTAGGTCGTTTATGAAACCCATAAAATATCAAATTGTGACGCGATTCTGAGGGTGGTGCAAATTTTGGTGAGTTTTCACACACGTTCAGGGGGTCAAATAAGGCCGTAAAGGTCAAAGAAGAATAATAACAAAAAAAAAAAAAAAATATAGCCGCAAGCGGCGATGATCGGCCCTCGCCTCGAGCGGACCGCCTCCCCCGGCGTGCTGCCCCCGCGAGCGAACCGCTTCCCCCAGCGAGCCGCGTCCACGAACGAACGGCCTCCCCGAACGAAACACCTCCCCAAGCGCCCCCGCCCTCCGAACCGACCGTCCCCCAAAAAACGGCGCCCCCCCAAAACCGCTCCCCCTTGGAGACCGCACCTCCCCAAGTATATCATGTCATTCAGGGGACCCCCACGGAGGTCCGTGCCAAATTCGGTACAGTTCCGACAAAGTAAGTGCAAGTACATAGGGGGCGCCATCCGCCCCCCCCAAACCCCCCCAAGTAGACCACGTCCTCTCCTGGAGCCCCACGGAGGTCTGTGCCAAATTTGATACAGTTCTGACAAAGTAAGTGCAACCGCATAGGGGGCGCCATCCGCCCCCCCCCAAGTAGACCACGTCCTTTATTGGACCTCCACGGATGTCTGTGCCAAATCTGGTACCGTTCTGACAAAAGCTGGACAAAGTAAGTGCAACTGCATAGGGGGCGCTATCCGCCCCCCCCCACACCCCCCCAAGTAGACCATGTCCTTTACTGGACCCCCACAGATGTCTGTGCCAAATCTGGTACCGTTCTGACAAAAGCTGGACATTTTGCAAAATTCCCATAGGAAACGAATGGCGAGATCCGGTCACCGCCAAGGCAACCACATGCAAATTAGGGCACGGGTCCGATCGGCTTTTAGGATCAGGACGCCCTAAAGGACGTGTGTGCCAAATCTGGTACAATTCTGACAAAGTAAATGGTTTGGTTTGAATGGCAATATTCAAATCGTTATACAGGGGGCGCTATAGGGCCTATTTCGATTCAGTTTAATCAGATGGGTCCAGGGCGGCAGGGACTACAATTCATCAATTGGTCCGATTCCAATCCGACCATGCGCGTGAGAGTTATTACACGTTGAAGAACTGGCGGCGAGCCAAAAGCCTAGGCCAAAATGCCGCGCCCGCCAAAGGAAAACCGTAATACTTATTCAAAGAATTTGGATAACTTTTGCAGCCCCATGGGTCTAGATCACGCCGGCCAAAGATGAGCTCGATCGGTCAAAAGCCCAAGGAGGAGTTCGAAAGAATACGAGGTGAGCAAAATCAACGAACTCAATGACCTCCAGATAAACCCCCAGCTGGTGGACTTCCTGTCGGTCACACGACCTGGACACGATAAGCTTTATTGCTTGGCCTGACATGAAGAATAAACATGCCAAAGCTGGTGACTGTACTATGAAAAAAGTGTCACATGACCTCCCATAGGCCCAATGTATCTTGATCTCTGTCGGGGGCGCCGCAGAGCCATTCTTTTGAGGTCGTTTATGAAACCCATAAAATATCAAATTTTCACACGATTGTGAGTGGGGTGCAAATTTTGGTGAGTTTTCACACACGTTCAGGGGGTCAAATTTGAGGGAGTTTCGGAACGTGAAGAATAATAAAAAAAAAAATATAGCCGCAAGCGGCGATGATCGGCCCTCGCCTCGAGCGGACCGCCTCCCCCGGCACACCGCCCCCGCGAGCGACCCGCGGTCGAAGCCGAGCTCAAACCGCGGAGCCGACCTGAAACAGCAGCAGTTGAAAACACAGCTGCACATTTCCAGACGAACGGAGACACAAAAGCACACAGATACACATATTAACACATCAACAAACACATTCAGCCACACAAAACGTCACACACACCCGTGGACACAGACAGAGCAGCAAAGCTCCAAATTTATCATTGTAAAAGTTCATTTGACTGGATGCAGAATTTAGACCACATACAGCCACACATACAGGCACACATACAGACACACATACAGAGACACATGAATGCAGGAGCAAAAGTAGAAGGCCTTAAGTTTAAAACACTTTTAATTTTAAAACATCCCATGCTGATTGTGAGCCATTGCCACAGAAAGTGTGGAAAATAGAGCTCCACGGCCACCTAATGGCAGAACTGAGGATGTGCTCCCAAACAACACTCAAGTCAAGTCTGTTGATTCATTGTCACAGAAAGAATGTGGTACATGGAGCTCTACTGCCATCTTTTGGCAAAACAGAGGACGTGCTCCCAAACAACACTCAAGTCAAAAGTGTGTTGTTCAAAAGAGTGAAACCGAAGTGCAACAGTTGTAAACACACATTTCCAGATGTCCTGAGACACAAAAACACACTGACACACATATTAAGACATTAACAGAATAAGTCCCCAGGCCACAGAAGAGATGAAAAGCTCACGTGTGACAACATCACGGTGAAAAGAGTATTGTCTCTCAGAAAACACAAGATTTATTCAATGCCAAAGTCAAATTGTGGATCCACTGGGAGCCTTTTAAGTGAGAGGAGAATTTGCACTCGGAAAGGTGAGGTGTGTGGGATTTTAACCACTTCAGAGGTCACGTCCCTGCGGCCAGAGTGATACAGACACATACAGACACACATACAGACACAGAAATGCAGGACGGCAGCAGCATGAGACATTTATTTAGAGAATTTGCACCCGGAAAGGTGAGGTGTGTGGGATTTTAACCTCTGCAGAGGTCACATCTCTGCAGCCACGGTGATACAGGCACATACAGACACACATTCAAACTTGAAGGCCCTTACAAAGGCAGCGCCACTGCACCTATTGTGACTTTGATCGGTCACGTGGGTTCAGGCCTGCGGGGAGTGTAAGTGATTCAAATGTAACAACACAGCATTTGCATCTTTAAGTGTAAAACCCATAGGAAATGAAGGGTGGGTGTGTGTCATCTCCAAGGCAAGAGCGTGGAAAATAGAGCATGGCTCTCATTGGCTTTTTTGCTCAGAATGCCCTAAAGGATTTGTGTGCAAACTTTGGTCCATTTCTGACAAACTAAATGTGTATTTCTCAATACAAATTTATGCAAATATTCACATTGTTATATAGGGGGCGCTATAGGGCCTACAGTGATTTTGTTCAATCACCTGGACTCAGGCCCCCGGGGTCTACAATTCATCAATTGGTCCGATTCCAATCCGACCATGCGTGTGAGAGTTATTACAAGTTGAAGAACTGGCGGCGAGCCAAAAACCTGGGCCAACTTGCAGCGCCCGCCAAAGGAAAACCGTAATACTTATTCAAAGAATTTGGATAACTTTTGCAGCCCCATGGGTCTAGGTGATGCCGGCCAAAAATGAGCTCGATCGGTCAAAAGCCCAAGGAGGAGTTCGAAAGAATACGAGGTGAGCAAAGTCAACGAACTCAGTGACCTCGAGATAAACTCCCAGCTGGTGGACTTCCTGCTGGTCACACGACCGGGACACAATAAGCTTTCTTGCTTGGCCTGACATGAAGAATAAACATGCCAAAGCTGGTGACTGTACGATGAAAAAAGTGTCACATGACCTCCCATAGGCCCAATGTATCTCGACCTCTGTCGGGGGCGCCGCAGAGCCATTCTTTTGAGGTCGTTTATGAAACCCATAAAATATCAAATTTTCACGCGATTGTGAGTGGGGTGCAAAGTTTGGTGAGTTTTCACACACGTTCAGGGGGTCAAATTTGAGGTTGAATCGGTAAAAATAGAATAATAAAAAAAAAATATAGCCGCAAGCGGCGATGATCGGCCCTCGCCTCGAGCGGACCGCCTCCCCCGGCGCGCCGCCCCCGCGAGCGAACCGCGTCCCCCAGCGAGCCGCGTCCACGAACGAACCGCCTCCCCCAGCGAACGGCCTCCCCGAACGAAACGCCTCCCCAAACGCCCCCGCACTCCGAATCGACCGTCCCCCAAAAATCGGCGGCCCCCCCAAAACCCCTCCCCCGAGGAGACCGCACCTCCCCAAGTGGACCATGTCATTCAGTGGACCCCCACGGAGGTCTGTGTCAAATTTGGTACAGTTCTGACAAAGTAAGTGCAAGTACATAGGGGGCGCTATCCGAACCCCCCCAAACCCCCCCGAAATAGACCACGTCAATCAGTGGACCCCCACGGAGGTCTTTGCCAAATTTGATACAGTTCTGACAAAGTAAGTGCAACTACATAGGGGGCGCTATCCGCCCCCCCCCACACCCCCCCAAGTAGACCATGTCCTTTACTGGACCTCCACAGATGTCTGTGCCAAATCTGGTACCGTTCTGACAAACGCTGGACAAAGTAAGTGCAACTGCATAGGGGGCGCTATCCGCCCCCCCCCCCCACCCCCCCAAGTAGACCATGTCCTTTACTGGACCCCCACGGAGGTCTGTGCCAAATCTGGTACCGTTCTGACAAAAGCTGGACATTTTGCAAAATTCCCATAGGAAACGAATGGCGAGATCTGGTCACCGCCAAGGCAACCACATGCAAAATAGGGCACGGGTCCGTTCGGCTTTTAGGATCAGGACGCCCTAAAGGACGTGTGTGCCAAATCTGGTACAATTCTGACAAAGTAAATGGTTTGGTTTGAATGGCAATTTTCAAATCGTTATACAGGGGGCGCTATAGGGCCTGTTTCGATTTAGTTTAATCAGATGGGTCCAGGGCGGCGGGGACTACAATTCATCAATTGGTCCGATTCCAATCCGACCATGCGTGTGAGAGTTATTACACGTTGAAGAACTGGCGGCGAGCCAAAAGCCTAGGCCAAATTGCCGCGCCCGCCAAAGGAAAACCGTAATACTTATTCAAAGAATTTGGATAACTTTTGCAGCCCCATGGGTCTAGGTGACGCCGGCCAAAGATGAGCTCGATCGGTCAAAAGCCCAAGGAGGAGTTCGAAAGAATACGAGGTGAGCAAAATCAACGAACTCAATGACCTCGAGATAAACCCCCAGCTGGTGGACTTCCTGTCGGTCACATGACCTGGACACGATAAGCTTTCTTGCTTGGCCTGACATGAAGAATAAACATGCCAAAGCTAGTGACTGTACTATGAAAAAAGTGTCACATGACCTCCCATAGGCCCAATGTATCTCGATCTCTGTCGGGGGCGCCGCAGAGCCATTCTTTTGAGGTCGTTTATGAAACCCATAAAATATCAAATTTTCACACGATTGTGAGTGGGGTGCAAATTTTGGTGAGTTTTCACACACGTTCAGGGGGTCAAATTTGAGGGAGTTTCGGAACGTGAAGAATAATAAAAAAAAAAAAAATAATAATCCTAACGATTTCCAGGCCCACGGCCGCGCGACAGCGACACACTATACATTTTCGGAAAGGTCTAACGCCCAGTAACGTCATGGTGGGGTGTGGGGAGACGGTAGAGGAAGCCAGAAACCGCCCCCCCCGCTTATTCGTCCCTTGCCCGTTGAGCGATTATAATAGTCCCTGCGCTTGGACCCCTGGTCCTTGCTCGGGCCTAAATATAGCCGCAAGCGGCGATGATCGGCCCTCGCCTCGAGCGGACCGCCTCCCCCGGCGCGGCGCCCCCGCGAGCGAACCGCGTCCCCCAGCGAGCCGCGTCCACGAACGAACCGCCTCCCCCAGCGAACGGCCTCCCCGAACGAAACGCCTCCCCAAACGCCCCCGCACTCCGAATCGACCGTCCCCCAAAAATCGGCGGCCCCCCCAAAACCCCTCCCCCGAGGAGACCGCACCTCCCCAAGTGGACCATGTCATTCAGTGGACCCCCACGGAGGTCTGTGTCAAATTTGGTACAGTTCTGACAAAGTAAGTGCAAGTACATAGGGGGCGCCATCCGGCCCCCCCACAGTCCCCCCAAATAGACCAAGTGCTTCAGTGGACCCCCACGGAGGTCTGTGCCAAATTTGATACAGTTCTGACAAAGTAAGTGCAACTGCATAGGGGGCGCTATCCGCCCCCCCCACACTCCCCCCCAAGTAGACCATGTGCTTTACTGGACCTCCACGGATGTCTGTGCCAAATCTGGTAGCGTTCTGACAAAAGCTGGACAAAGAAAGTGCAACTGCATAGGGGCGCTATCCGCCCCCCCCCACACCCCCCCAAGTAGACCATGTCCTTTACTGGACCCCCACGGAGGTCTGTGCCAAATCTGGTACCGTTCTGACAAAAGCTGGACATTTTGCAAAATTCCCATAGGAAACGAATGGCGAGATCCGGTCACCGCCAAGGCAACCACATGCAAAATAGGGCACGGGTCCGATCGGCTTTTAGGATCAGGACGCCCTAAAGGACGTGTGTGCCAAATCTGGTACAATTCTGACAAAGTAAATGGTTTGGTTTGAATGGCAATTTTCAAATCGTTATACAGGGGGCGCTATAGGGCCTAGTTTCGATTTAGTTTAATCAGATGGGTCCAGGGCGGCGGGGACTACAATTCATCAATTGGTCCGATTCCAATCCGACCATGCGTGTGAGAGTTATTACACGTTGAAGAACTGGCGGCGAGCCAAAAGCCTAGGCCAAATTGCCGCGCCCGCCAAAGGAAAACCGTAATACTTATTCAAAGAATTTGGATAACTTTTGCAGCCCCATGGGTCTAGGTGACGCCGGCCAAAGATGAGCTCGATCGGTCAAAAGCCCAAGGAGGAGTTCGAAAGAATACGAGGTGAGCAAAATCAACGAACTCAATGACCTCGAGATAAACCCCCAGCTGGTGGACTTCCTGTCGGTCACACGACCTGGACACGATAAGCTTTCTTGCTTGGCCTGACATGAAGAATAAACATGCCAAAGCCGGTGACTGTACTATGAAAAAAGTGTCACATGACCTCCCATAGGCCCAATGTATCTCGATCTCTGTCGGGGGCGCCGCAGAGCCATTCTTTTGAGGTCGTTTATGAAACCCATAAAATATCAAATTTTCACACGATTGTGAGTGGGGTGCAAATTTTGGTGAGTTTTCACACACGTTCAGGGGGTCAAATTTGAGGGAGTTTCGGAACGTGAAGAATAATAAAAAAAAAAAAAAAAATAATAATCCTAACGATTTCCAGGCCCACGGCCGCGCGACAGCGACACACTATACATTTTCGGAAAGGTCTAACGCCCAGTAACGTCATGGTGGGGTGTGGGGAGACGGTAGAGAAAGCCAGAAACCCAACCAAAACCTGGACAACACCAACCAACGCCCCCCCCAACCACCAAAACCTGCCCCCCCCGCTTATTTCGTTTAGTGCGCGGAGCATAACAAACCAACAACACAACATACACAAACAAAAACACAAACACAAAAGATCGCTGGCTCG